>NW_010333460.1:13953-21911 GCF_000700745.2 Antrostomus carolinensis | reverse complement strand
CAACTCACAACATTCAATGATTCTATGAAAAAGCTTAGTGAAACTGAGATTGGAAATCCAAATGCATGGGAGATGTGAAGCAAAAACAAGGTGAGGAGTTCATGTGTTTTGACAGGTGTCAAATAACCCATACCAGGGTGAGGAACACAATGTGTTTGAAACAGCTAAGCTTTAAAGAGAGGCTGATAACTCTGGGGAGTGTCTTCCTGGCCCTTAGACATAAGCAAGTGAGATAAAGGTTGGAGAAGTTGAGTTGCTTGCCATTGACATCAGTGGCATGAAGCAGCAGTCTGGCCTCATGCCCAATCTGACAGGGATTTTTCCATTGCTCAGGACCCCATGGAGCAGAAACATGGCCCATCACAGATACCTATAAGAGTAGAATCCCTCTTCCAGCCCAATGGTTTGGGGTTATTTGGTGACTCCAAGCGATACTGACACACTCAAATGACTCCTAACTACCTTGGCCCTTCCAGGGGTGTTTTCAACTTCTCCAATGAGGTGCCTTTCTGGAGGCACATAAAAGCCTGTGCTTTGATAACCAAGACACTTTGTAGCCCAAAGTCAAGATACTAGCATTTTTCACAGAATCACAGAATGGTCAGGGTTGGAAGGGACCTCAGGAGATCATCCAGTCCAACCCACCTGCCAGCAGGGTACCTACACCAGGTTGCACAGGGAAGTGTCCAGGTGGGTTTGGAACATCTCCAGAGATGGAGACTCCACAACCTCTCTGGGCAGCCTGTCCCAGGGCTTTGTCACCCTCATAGTAAACAAGTTTTTCCTTAAGGTTGTGTGGAACTTCTGATGTTCCAGCTTTTGCCCATTGCCCCTTGTCCTGTCACTGGTATTTGCTGCTATTTGACTCATGAAATGAATTTTTCCTTTGTAATCCTGATTTTGGGCAAAACCAGAAGTGGTACCTTCTCATGTAACTTCTTGGGTTACTAATTTCGCTTTTTATAAAGACCTTTGGTTCATATTGTTTGAGAGGAGACCTCAAGGCAAATTTACGAGGGACAAATCTGACTGTTCATTCTCATACTGGGATGGGCCGGGGGCTGCTCTAGTTAAATAATGAAACTTAAAAAAAAAAACCCCAACTTTCTGGGGGCTGCAAAGTTTGTCTCCTTGCCTGCAGGTTGTGATGTCCTGCACTGTGTGATAGCACAAGGACAGTTTTGATACTGTGGCTGTTTGCTAAGATCTGGGTGGTAGAAGATAGTGAGAAGTTCCTCTTGTCTTGCATCGGTATCTGCTGCTAATGCCCAACCTCTTCCCAGAAATGCTGAAGTTGGGAGGCTCTCTGGAGGGCTTGAGTCCAAGCTCCTACTCAAAGGTGAGTCAGCTTTGATTGGGTTGCTCAGAGCCTTCTCCAGCCAAATTTCAATATCTCCAGGGAGGGAGATTCTTCTACCATATCTCAGCAACTAATCAATGCCCTGTCAGACTTTTTTTCTCCTTATATCTGGTTGGGATTTCCCTTGTTGCATCTTGGAACCAGCTGTTTATCCTGTCCTCTGCTCACTTCCAAGGAGAGTCTGGATCTGGCTTCTCTATAGCCACCCCCATTAAATAGCTGGAGACAGAAACTCTATGCCCTTTAGCCTGCTCCCCTCCCCACCCTGCTTTGTTGCATGGGGTCATTCAACCTCACACCTGGGATTTTGCTGACCTTCATGAGCTTCTCTGAACTTCATCTTTCAAGAAGTAGTGTGCCCTTGTAGCCAAGAAGGCCAACAGTGTCCTGGGACGCATTAAAAAAAGCGTGGCCAGCAGGTCAAGGGAGGTTCTCCTCCCCTTCTACTCTGCCCTGGTGAGACCACATCTGGAATGTTGTGTCCAGTTCTGGGCCCCACAGTTCAAGAGGGACAGGGATCTTCTGGAGAGAGTCCAGTGGAGGGCTACAAAGATGATGAGGGGCTGGAGCATCTGCCTTATGAGGAGAGTCTGAGAGAGCTGGGACTGTTCAGCCTGGAGAAGACTGAGAGGGGATCTGATCAATGTTTTTAAATGCCTGAAGTGTGGGGTGCAAATGGATGGGGCCGGGCTCTTTTCAGTGGTGCCCAGTGACAGGACAAGGAGCAATGAGCACAAACTGGAACACCAGAAGTTCCAGACAAACTTAAGGAAAAACTTCTTTACTGTGAGGGTGCTGGAGCCCTGGGACAGGCTGCCCAGAGAGGGTGTGGAGTCTCCATCTCTGTAGATGTTCAAAACCTACCTGGATGCTTTTCTGTTTTTTTTTAGGGAACCTGCTCTGGCAGGGAGGTTGGACTAGATGATCTCCTGAGGTCCCTTCCAACCCCCACCATTCTGTGATTCTGTGAAACACCAGCCTGCTGAGCCTCAGAGAGATGTGGTAGGAGCTTGTGGCTGAAGGATGTAGGACCATCTCAATCTATATCTTGGGTGTGTATGAGCCATACCTCTCCCCACATAAGTTGTTTAAGTAGCTGGAGGCTCTGATGAGGCTCCATCTCTGCCTGTTGCTTCTGCATCAGCTTCCTAGAGAGATGGGAACATAAAGGTTACATGTTGGCAGCTTTTGCAGACACTAAAGCAAAAGTGTCTGCACCTCAGATTGAGCTGCACTCATCAGAAGTTTTCCCACGTCATGTTTTCTCCTGGGAATGAGTCAAGCCCTCAATGCGCAGCCAACAGATTATTGAGCCTCGTTGATGAAAAAAGTGCATCAGCCTCCTGTTTCTCAGAGATGCTTTCCATAGTGGTGGGGGCTGGCAGGAGGCTCTGCTCTCCTGTCCATCAGTGCTGTGTGGGGTTTAGAAAGGTTCCTGGTGGGTAATCTGAGGAAAGGCAGTCATCAAAAATGCTTTGCTTCTGTTTCATCTGCTTAATGACAAGGCCTTTGCTTACCTGTAGGTGGTTTGGAGAGATGGGCTTTTGACTGCTTCATCTTAATTGTTGCAGAGAGAGAAGTGGGTGTGATGAAAACTCCTCAGCAAGGAGCATTTGCTGTTGAACTGCTGCTGATGTTCTGCATCTGCTCCCTGGTGAGTGAGCAGATTATGGAGAAAACAAAACAGCTGTAGTCTGGCAGACATGTGAGAGGTGGGAAACCCCTGTGGGGATGGAAGGAAGAGAAATGTGAAGAGTTTCCAGAGGGTTTTTACTCCCTTTCCTTCTTCCCTTGTGGTCTGATATTGCAAAAATGAAGAAAAAAATAGAACATGAAAATTTAAAGTGGAATGTTCCTGTCAATATGAGAGGAAAGGGATAGAAAAACATCTAAATTGAGACCATCACTGCTGTGCTTCAGGCCTTCTGTCTCTGAACACAATGTCTAGGACAAGAGGGGATGGCCTTAGGGCAAGGGGGGATGGTCTTAAGTTGCACCAGGGGAGGTTGAGATTGGATATTAGGAAAAAAATCTTCACTGAAAGTGTTGTCAAGGATTGGAACAGGCTGCCCAGGGAAGTGGTGGAGTCACCATCCCTGGAGGTATTTAAAGAACGTGTAGATATGGTACTTGGGGACATGCTTTAGTGGTGAACTTGGCAATGGTAGGTTTATGGTTGGACTAGATGTTTGTAATGGTCTTTTTCCAACCAAACTATTCTATGACTCTATGAATGGAGGCATTTGCTTTTCCAACGTGGTTTAGCAGGAGAGAAGATCACGCTTGTGGTTTGGCGTAATTAAAACATGTTCTTGAGGAGCTCCCTGGATTTAGACAGTTGTACTCTGTCCATCAACAGTCAGGCAAGTTAGGACTTCTGTAAAATAAACTTAAATTGGACAGACATTAGCCTTTGCCATGTGTTTGTAAAGGCACCACTGCTGGTGCCAAGCAGAGTGGCTGCAAAGGAAAGCAAACGATTCACCTATGAGAAGTTGGATCCCTGTGACAAAATGAAGGATGGTCTAATGAAAGGCAGAGGAAAGGCTTCCAAGGCAAGGATAAAACTCCAGGATATCAGGTTTGTGCCCTGTGAAGGAGAACTGCCACTTGTTCTGTGCAGCTATGGAAGGGGGTTGGCTGCCCATTGTGGGTATCCTGTAGAGAATGAGTAGATGACATAGGCTGGTTCTTCCTATGGCTTCTTTTTAGCCAGAGTAGTGAAGTTTTTGGCCAGCTGAGCATGTGTTATTCAAAAGAACATAAAGATTCAGGAACAGCTCAGCTGAGCTTGACCTCACCTCAAGTACTGGGTGCAGTTTTGGGCACCACAGGATAAAAAGGATCTAAAGCTCCTGAGAGTGTCCAGAGGAGGTCACAAAATTGGGGAAGGGTTTAGAGGGGAAGCGGGATAAGGAGAGGCTGAAGGCACTTGGTTCATTCAGCCTGGAGGAGACTGAGAGGAGATCTCCTTGTGTTCTATAATTTCTTCACAAGGGGAAGAGGAGGGGCAGGCGCTGATCTCTTCTCTCTGGCCACCAATGCCAGGAGCAGAGGAAATGGCAGGAAGATGTGGCAGGGGAGGGTGAGGTTGGCCATGAGGAAAAGGTTCTTGAGGCAGAGGGTGGTGGAGCACTGGAACAGGCTCCCCAGGGAGGTGCTGATGGCACCAAGCCTGACAAGATTCCAGCAGCATTTGGCCAAGGCCCTCAGGGACATGGTGTGAATGTTGGGCTTGTCCTGTGCAGGGCCAGGAGTTGGACTGGATGATCCTTGTGGGGCCCTTCCAGCTCACAACATTCAATGATTCTAAGTTCCAAGAAGGACTTCTCTAGCCCTTAATCCTGAATTGCTGCAAGATGGGGTATGACCAATTCCTATAAATCACTTAATTAATTTTCTTAATCCAGATCTGGATTAAGCTGCAATTACAAGTGATTGGCTGGATTCAGAAATAAGCCTTTGAATAACTGCTTTAACAGCTGCAAGAGAGCTCATAAACTCCTCCTGCTGCCATGAGCCTGAGAAGAGCATTATGTGAAGTCTCTGCACAATGAAGTAGCTTCCAGTGGTTACCTGGGATTGTCCTTTATTGCTGGAGGGATGGTGAGGCACATAGCTGATGCCTTTCAAAAACAAAATAAAAAGCTGTGTTTCTAGCTTGGTGAATTGCATTCAGAACATCCCTTCTCTTGTAATCAGGGCAGATTATCTACCAATGTGGCTGAGACAAGGAAGTGTCTCTGATCCCTTCCCACAGGTCACCTATACATACATGAGATCTTTGGTTGTTTTTAAAGATGTTCCGTGTACTCTCTTCCATCTATTTCTCAAGCTGTAGGTGAACTCTTCAACTCCTGAAGGCTTAGTTTGACAAAGTGGAAGAGAATGAGGTGGCAATTATCGCAACCAGTTTTAATTAGGGCTCACATTTCCTTCTTGGTAGTCCCCCCCAGGCAGAAACAGTTCCCGACTTCCCGTAGTTCATTCCTGGTGCTGCAAACCCTTCTTCTGTTGGAGGTAAGACCTGTAGGAGTTAAATCTCCACCACCTTCTCTCCTGTGTGTACTCAGACCCAGCACTGTTCCTATTTCTGCAGAAAGATTCCCCACAAAACCAGGCATGGGATGACCTTGAGTGCCTGCAAAAGCAAATTCTTTTGGCTGCCTTTCCAGGGCTGAGATTGGAAGGCAGTGAGGGGAGGTGAAGAACTGGACCCATCAGGTCTAGCTGCTGTTCCTAGCCCAGGCATATGGCACAATTTGAGTTGGTTTGTTTATTGGGGGTTTTTTTGCATTGGGCTTCTCTTCTTTCTCCCATGGAATCATAGAGTGGTCTGGGTTGGAAGGGATCTTAAAGATCATCTAGTTCCAACCTCCCCTGCCATCAGCAGGGACACCTTCCACTAGACCAGGTTGCTCAAAGCCTCATCCAACCTGGCCTTGAACACTTCCAGGGAGGGGGGGATCCACAGCTTTTTTTCTCTAGGACCAATGCCCAGCGTGTGAACCCAAAGGTCCCTATCCCTTTTCTTGGGTGGCCTTGCTTCCTTCTAGACTGGTCACCAGTTCCTACCCACCTTTTATCTCCTACCTTCTTTCAAAGAGGAAACACTGTTATCAGTAGCAACTGGTTTCCTTTTGGCTTCTTCTGAGATATTAAGTGACATGTGCTCAGGCAAAAGCAGTGCACAAAACTCAGACAGCAGATGTGAGCGTTGGGCTCCTGCAAGACTCTGCAAGTACGTCAGGCCCCTGCTGTGGGCTGGGGTGCAACATGTAGGTTGGAGAGACCTTATAGCCATCTTCCGGTATCTGAAGGAGACCAACAGGAAGGCTGGGGAGGGACTTTGGACAAGGGCAGGTAGTGATAGAACAAGGGGTGATGGCTTGAAAGTGGCAGAGGGGAGATGGAGCTGAGATGTGAGGAAGAAATTGTTTGGTGTGAGGGTGGTGAGACAGTGTCCCAGGTTGCCCAGAGAAACTGTGGCTGCTCCTCCCTGGGAGTGTTGGAGGCCAGGTTGGATGAGGCTTTGAGCAACCTGATCTAGTGGAAGGTGTTCCTGCTCATGGAAGGGGCTTGCAAAGAGATGATCTTTAATGCCCCTTCCAAATGAGACCATTTGATGATCTGTGTCAGCCTTTGCATTAGCCACCCTCCCAGTGAGGACTCCACAGAGGACTGGGAGCTGCTCTCCCTGAAGACCATGCAGGCAGAGAAGAGCAAACAGAAATGAGGGCTCTCCTGATGGTACATCTGGCTGTTGTCTTCTGTGTATATATTGGTGAATTGTTCACGATTACTGCAAGGCTTGGGCTGGGATGGAGAGAGCTGGTGTTTTTTGGGGAGAAGCCACACCTGTAACTTCTAAGTCCAGCGATCTTTAAGAAGACAGTAGATAGTGATAGAGAAGAGCTAGTCTGCATGGTCAGCTTTGGCTGTCTTTTGTGCTGTCACAGCTACCACAGGACTTGTCCTGCAGACACCTTTCAGCCTTGTTCTGCCCACAGAACAATCTAAAAATCTGTCACCACCTCCTCTTCTCACAATGCACCACTGGAAAGAACCCCTTGGGTTTTCTCTGCAAACCCAATCACACCTTGAGATCTGCAGCTAATGCTACACTTGGGTTGTAATTAAGCTTTGAGCTAAAAACTGAGTGCAGCCTTCACTGATCTTCTGGCCCTGTGTGACCATTTGCTAAATGCTGTAATGGAGTAGTGGAATATCAGCATCCACAGAAAGCTTCTGCTGCCCACATACCTGGAAGGAGGATTTTTCTACAGGGAAGTGTGTGTAGCAGTTTTGGGTATGGGATGGTAGAAACGTTAACTAGCTCAGCCACATCCTCCATATCTTATGTCCTATGGCCTGCATGAGGATGGGAACAGGTCCAGCTGGGAAGGAGGTTCTTGCTTTGACCTCATGCAAATAATTTATGTTCCCCTCCTGTAGCCAACTCACTGATGTGCTACACCTGCATCAAGGAGATGATGTGCCCTACTGCCATAAACTACTTGGGTTGTGACCTCCCAATGTTCCTGTCCGTCCCAACCCTGCTCTCAGTGGGTCTGTGTCCTTTCCTTCTTTCTGTTCTGGTGCAACTCAGGTCTAAAACATTCCCCTTCCATGGGGTTTTGGGAGAACTTGAATAGTGTTGGTTTACAAGTCAAGCCCAGTTATTTCTTTGCTTGAACAGTGAGGCAGAGGGTAGTTGAATAAACATCTCAACCTATAGAGTTGGGTGATCTCATTCGCTACTTAAACAGTAAAGTCAGGATTTGCTCTTGGGAGAAAGATTCTTGAGTTGGTTTTATTTGACTTTATATCCAGGTGCTCACCAACAGAAGTTGATCAGCAAAAACTGTGTTTCAACTTAAGATATATTTCAAGACCCTTAAAAATGCTGCAGTTGGGACAACAGGGCATTAGGGATGAGACCTCCCCGAGTGGTGCTGGGAACTGCAGATCTGATCAGTGTTACAAGGCTCATTCTCTGGACTGAAATGTGATGATGTCCTTGTTGAATAACTGTGCAAGCTTCTTAACCCATCTTGTTCCCCCAACACCTGTAGTCATCTTGCTCATCTGTCCCTGG
>NW_010333460.1:8225-13928 GCF_000700745.2 Antrostomus carolinensis | reverse complement strand
AGGCCAGTCTGAAGCCAGCTTGAGCTTGATGGGAAAGACATCCCCATTATTCTTCTATAGTTTCTCATGCAACAGGGCTCTGCAGTCACTATTTAAAAACCAAACCAAACCAAACACAACAAAAAAAACCCAACCAACCAAACAAAAAACCTCCAAACCACAAAAACATTTTGAAGATGTATATTATTTATTCTCCTTTTTTTATTGAGTGCTGACTCACAGCAGGGCTAGGGTTTTGCAAGCAGCATGGTCAGGTTGTTCATGCAATTACACAGAGAGCTAAACAAATAGAGGTGAGTAGGAGGAGAATACAATCCTGATCAACACAGCGTTGTGTTTCTGATCAGCCAGGCAGAAATTTCTGAAGGCTTATAGAAAAAGGTCTGGAAAACAATGAATTTGCATCTCCAGTGGTATTGTTCTATTATGCTGTCAACATTCTGGTCCTGAGAAGGTCTGGGACAGCACAGGGAAGGCATATTAGGAAATGAAACACCCTGTTAGTTCCTGGCGCTGGGGTCAGTTGATGCCCATCTGTACAGCTGAGGTCTCTTCCTCTAAAGTAAGGTGGCTGAATCCAAAATACTAATTAGAAAGTAGATCTGGAATTGTGTGGACAATTGAAACATGTGCATGTGGTCTCCATGTATTATTGGTATAGACATAGCTGCCTTCATGACAAGTCTTCTGTAGTGTGGTTCCAACCCTAGGGCAGCTGGGAGGGTGGCAACCTCCTCTGGAGCTTCTGACACCTTGACATCACTGCTGGATAACACTATTAATGCCCTCAAGTGCAGATATGATCCTGTATGTGACTTAATCCAGACCCAGCTGGGATTTGAGTAATATAGGAGTCCCAGAGACACCATAAAATCACAGTATCAAAGAATGGCTGGGGTTGGAAGGGACCTCAGGAGATCATCTAGTCCAACCTCCCTGCCAGAGCAGGTTCCCTACAACAGGTTGCACAGGAAAGTGTCCAGGTAGGTTTTGAACATCTCCAGAGATGGAGACTCCACACCCTCTCTGGGCAGCCTGTTCCAGGGCTCCAACACCCCCACAGTAAAGAAGTTTTTCCTTAAGTTTGTCTGGAACTTCTGGTGTTCCAGTTTGTGCCCATTGTCCCTTGTCCTGTCACTGGGCACCACCGAGAAGAGCCCGGCCCCATCCATTTGGCCCCCACATTTCAGATATTTATAGACATTGATCAGATCCCCTCTCAGGCTGCTCTTCTCCAGGCTGAAGAGTCCCAGCTCTCTCAGCCTCTCCTCGTAAGGCAGATGCTCCAGGCCCCTCATCATCTTTGTAATAAGGTAATGCTGTTAAACAGAGATCTAGGATACCTCTAGGGCACCATTTCCCTCCCCTACTTGAAAGAGAGGAAGCCAAAGGGCAGGTTCTCAGAAGGATTTCAACACCTTGGTGTAACCTGGCCTCAGGCTGCCCACGCTGTCTTCTTGAACCCAAGTGTCTCTGCCCCATAGCGGGACTCCCTCAGTGAATACCTGGCCACCTTCACAGCACCCAAGAATGGGGAGTGTATGAGAGGTGGGGTAGGAGCAACCCCAGAGTCCGAGTTCTTCATCAATTTGGCATGCAAAGGGTTTAAACTCATGTTTACTTTGCAGTAAACCCATGGGTGGGATTAGCTCCAAGCTCCCCTTGACTTTCCTGGGAGTTAAGCACTGAACCATCTGTGAAGGTCGGAGGTGGGGACAGATCTGTGTTGAGGGGATGGTTTTGTCAACCCACATTTCTGTCCTGATTTTGAGGTCACAACCAGAAAGGATACAAAGAATGAGCCTTGTGGGACCAAGCACAAGTAAATCCTTGGGAAGGAGATTAAAAGATGGAGAGAAAGAGCCAGAAGGAAAAAAATCACTATTCAACCATTGTCACTAGGCTCAAGGATGGGAAGAACTGGAGCTTGTCCTCACCCAAGGGGTACTCAACACATACAACTCCCTCTTCTCTGCCTAGGGCAATACATGCTTCAAACAGTTGCCTTCTCTGACAAAAAGAACAAGTGGTACCACGTTGACCTGGCTTCTTCCAACCCCACCCAAAATGAAGGACGGGGAACAAGACAGTGTTAGATCCTGCAGTTGTTTCAATGGGTTTTATTTAAGGCATGAAGATCCCTGGTAGTGCAATCAGAGAATGATTTGTTTGGAAAAGACCTTTAAGATCATCAAGTCCAAGCAAAAACATAACACTGGCAAGTCCACCACTAAACTATGTCCCTAAATGCCATGTCTACTTGTCTTTTAAATACCTCCAGGGATGGTGACTCTACGACTTCCCTGGGCAGCCTGTTCCAATGCTTGACAACCCTTTCGGTGAAGAAATTGTTCCTCATATCCAATCTAGACTTCTCCTGGTGCAGCTTGAGGCTGATTCCTCTCATCCTATCACTTGTTACTTGGGAAGGGAGACTGACACCCATGTCATACCTGGTGCTGAGAACCTCTTCCATCCTGCAACCCCTGGTGTAGTAGGAAATGGGTGGGAAATGGCAATACATACAAACTGGGATGATGTTGGGATAGATGGAAATATTTGTGAACCTTCTGAGATGCTACTTAAGAACTGATGAGGCAGACATCATGCTCTGACTACAGCGAAGCTGAATAATTAAAAACTTCAGGGCAAGTAAAAGGAAGAGATTCCATGACACCAAGCCATGATGTTTCTGTCCCTCCTTGTTGCTGTGGTTCTATATGTGGACACTTGTCTTGAGGCCTTTCATGAGAAGAACCCAGTATGAGACTCTCAGAAGCTAAGTAGATCCCTGGTTGACTTCTGTTCATTGACTTGTGATCTCTGTTCTCCATCCAGGAATAATCAATGGCCAGAACATTGCAGAGGGCAGCCAAATAACTCTGTTTACTAGCCAGCTCTAACACAGTTGTGTAGTGCAGTGTGACATAGCCAAGAGTTAAATCAGGGACTGAGCTCTTATCCTGAAGGATGTGATTCACATGCCTGCAAGAGTCTGATCTCCAAGGCTGAACCAAAGCAAGGGAAATAAACAGTTCCTGAGAACACTCCCTGATCTATAAAGCCATCATCCACAACATTTAATTAGTAATTTTAATTGCTAGCATGTTCTCTGACAAGGTTGTAACATGGACCAACCATCATAGTCCCATGCAATGCCTGGAAAAAAAACAGAAGAGAGAGCACAAGGGAAGGACTATTCACAAGAGGCTCTGTTGATGTTCACCTCTGGGCAACCATGTTGGAGATGGTCCTGGACACTCTTAACTTACTGCTAGAGCTGTAGGCTCATTTCTGCTCTGTAACACTGGATACTGGGACACCTTTTTTGCAGCTCTCTGCCCTGACCCAGCCAAACACTGCCTTCCATGCTGCAGTCATGTTGCTTCTCTGTGTTGGCCACTCAGGATGACACCACTGTCCTCATTCTTCCATGTACCTCTGAGGAAATGACAGCCATGGCAGTCCTACACCTCACACATGTATCAAACATAACTGAGGCCAGGTTGGTAACTTCCCAACTATTTGGCTCAATGGGTCATCAGCAACCCTCAAAATGGCAAGCAGTCCATCATGCATCCTTGTCCATCATCACACTTGTCCATCAAACCACTCTTGCCAGCGGACCAGTGATGGACCACTTCCTGTGGCCTTGCAGATCATCTTCCTGTTGTCAGTGAGGAGCAGATTTGAATCTGTGAACTAGGTGACTCCTCTTCAGCTCTGTGCCAGAGAGGAGATGTTCACACCATCAGTCCTTGGAAGTTAGGGAATAAACTAAGTCAAACACATTTCTTTATTTAAAAATAAAAATCAAAAATACAACTTGTTAACCGTACTGAGGAGTAACACAATTATTTTGTCCTCCTTCCTCAAAAAACCCAGTCAAATCTGGTTAAACTGCTTTATCAGTGCAGACCTTTGCCAGGATGCTCCTACTTCTGCAGGACACTGAGCCTCAGCTTCCCAGGCTGATGTCCAGACTCCTCCCTCAAGAGTCATCCTTGGAGGAGGACACCACGCAGTGAATCACGCTGGGCAATCCTTATTCCCTGGAATAGGTCTTGCTCTTCTGTTGCTGCCTCGTGACATCTGGGAGGACTGACACACCTTCTCCGGCATCCACCATGGCATGTGATTCCTGACTCTAGCAGAATTTCATCTGTTGGGCAAGTGATGTTAGGCAAGTCAAATCACTTGATGTGGTTGGAACTAGATGATCTTTAAGGTCCCTTCCAACCCTAACCATTCTATGATCCTCTCCACGCCCAGAAGGTGTATGTCCATTGGAGAGGAATGGTTAACGCTCATGGGGTTATCAGGACTGACTTCACCATCCTGTTGATCCTGCTTTATATTAGCAGTATTGGCAGACCCGGTGGTTTAACAGCAGTGTCAGAAACCTCAAAAATATCTGCAAATCAACCAAAAAAAAAGCTCACTCCAATAATCCCTCCTTTTTTTTTGTTGAAAAGGAAGACGTTATGGGTTTTGGTGTCCCTTTGAATTTCCTCTGGCCATATCTTCATTGTGATGAGTGATGATTAGTCCTATCAGATGCTCTAAATGTCTCTGGTGAGCATGACCCCTGCTTCAGGGTTGCTTGCTCATCTGATTGATCAACTACCCAGAAATTAAAGTTGCCCACCAATCATTTTAGCCATCCCTTCATCCATCTCTTTCTTCCATATGTTTTCTGAGGCTCTGCCTCTTCTCCTTCTTCATCTCCATCTTCTAAACCTCAAGCTGTGTAGCTACAGCTGAGTCTATGTTGTCTTTTCTGCAGACTGAGTCTTGCAGGGTGGAGAAGGAAGGGAGAAGTAGACAGCTGATTGCCCAAGTGGCTTTATTCAAAAGGGCTGCTCCTGCTTCATCCTCTCTGCTCTTTGGTGGTTTGGCGAGTGGTGACTCATGGAGATGTCTGCTGATATCCAGCATCAAACTCCCTGGTAACTCTTTCTTTGGAAGTAGAAGTGGAACAGGCAATCAAATGGAGGCCCCAGAAGGGCTGAAATTATCAGCTCCACCCAAATTGTAAGCATGCAGAGAAATCATAAAGGCTGAGAACATGACATCTAACTTATCTAGTAGGACTTTGAATCAGATGCTCCATATAGAAGGGAGACAAAGATGTTTTTACCCTTTGCTCAGATGTTGCAAAGCTGAAAACCAACCTCCAGTGTCCTCACTTCTGTGTTTGAACCCCAAAGACATTATTGTCTTGCTGCAGCTGCTCTCAAAACCAGGAGGCAGAGCATTTAGGACTTGGTAGATAACCAGCAGCTTTTATAGGCAAAGAGGACATTATAAAACATTTCCTGTTTATATTGCCACCCATGAATATACAGCTAGATCTACCCTGACTATAGATATTGGGAGCTCTCCAGGTCTACCCTGTAAAAGCACTTGGCAATAATCCACCCAAATGAAGCCATTAATTTATGCCACTTATTACCATTTTGCTTTGAGTAGCTGCCTTCACTGAACTATCTGGCCACAGATGTGATGATCAGATCGGAGCTAAACAGTACCAAAAAATCCCACTCAGACATGGATAGTACTGCTAGCCTGACCGTAGATAAATTAAAGTATTAAAAGCAATAAAGGGAATAAATTGTCTTAGTGCTTTCACTCTTCTCCGGACCCATCAGACCAGCCTGAAGGCAACGCTGAGGTGAGAAAACAACCCACGTGCATTCCTAA
>NW_010333460.1:1007-8192 GCF_000700745.2 Antrostomus carolinensis | reverse complement strand
ATTGTTGTCTTCATCATCACCACTCGGTCCAAAGGCAGAGAAGATATATATCCTGTCTCCAGGTGAGGGTGCTTTTCCTAGGCTGTGGAGAAGACTGAGAGAAGATGAAGGCCCCCCTCCTTGCCGTGTTGGCTTTGATCCTATGCGCAGATCAAGGTGAGGCATCATGGTTTGCTACTAGACAAAGAAGAGTTGAGTGTTTTAAAGTCAAGGAGGCCTCATAGCCAGGGGAAAAAAATGATGGGAGATGGTACCTTAGTTTTTGCAGTGGTGCAGCTGAAGGACACCATGGGTTTCTTATCTGTAGTCTCAGCCTGGATGTGTGGAAGTTTTTATTGTCTGCAGGGAAATTTCCCTGTAGACTCATGTACTACTGGATTTTTATGAAAACAAGACAGAAAAAAGGAAGCAGCTGCCACTGTTGTGCCTTTGTTAAGAGACTTTCCAGTGAGTTTGTCTGTTGAGATGATGCAAGATGGTGGTTATTTCTAAATCTTGGTTAAAAAAGTGCTTCAGTCGATGATAGCACAATTCATCAGTAACTCTGTGCACCTCGTTCCTACTGCAGTCAGTGACACTGTTTCCAGCAGCTGCAGCAGTGGGACAGGTCCAGACCTACAACATCTGGATTTGTGCAGCTGCCTGCTGTTTGAACACTCCTGATTTCTGCCCATCTCAGAGACCTGACAAACTGGCTGATTTCAGAGATTTTTTTAGGATAAAGTTGGGGAATTAGGGAAAAGTTGGGTTGTGGGCTAAATGGGTTAAGCATCCTTATGCTGGGGCATTGGGTGGAGATGTATATTTGCATATTATTTGCATTATAGATGATGTATTTTATTTCACAGAGAGACTGCAAATGAAATCATAGCCTTCTTAAAGTATATGATCTTAGAGCCTCTATAGACAAGGCAGTTAAGCAACAGAGAAAGTAAATGTTATCCTCATTTCGTAAAGGGGAACAGGGTTTGCCAACGCTTGGACATTTGCCAAGTTTTCTGGTGTAGAAAAATAATTTATTGGAATAATTATTTCTATTTCATTGTGACCTAAGAATACCTTTCTACTATTTAGCTTTATTCACGTAGCAGAACAGGGATTCTGACAAATATCCAAGTGTTAACAAGGCCTGGGGGACAGAGAGATTGTCTTCAGTGCCAAATTGAAGACTGCCTTAAGCTGAGTTAGATAACCTAGGCAGGCAAAATGAAGTGTTAAACTGCACGTGTCTTAGGGCTGAATTCACACAGCAAAGAGTTAAAAGCTCTTCTCCTCGTTGTTGTTTTAATGTAGGTTATGGGTATATGTTTGAGGGCATTGAAGTCCCACCCGAAAACACAGGCATGGGAGAGAGACTGACTTATAGAATCATAGAATCATGGTGGTTGGAAAAGACCTTTAAGATCATTGAGTCCAACCATAAGCCCAACGCTACCAATTCCACCTCTAACCCATGTCCCTCAGCATCTCATCTACCCATCTTTTAAATACTACCAGGGAAGGTGACTCCACCACCTCCCTGGGCAGCCTGTTCCAATGCTGGACTACCCTTTTGGTGAAGAAGTTTTTCCTCAGATCCAATCTAAACCTTCTCTTGCACAACTTGAGGCCATTTCTTCTCATTCTATTGCTTGTTAACTGGAAGAAGAGACCAACCCTTACCTCTCTCCACCCTCCTTTCAGGTAGTTGTAGAGAGCCATTAGGTCTCTCCTCAGCCTTCTTTTCTCCAGACTAAACAACCCCAGTTCCTCAATCACTCCTTGTCAGGCTTGTTCTCCAGACCCTTCACCAGCTTTGTTGTTCTTCTTTGGCTTTGACTTCTTTAGGCTGTGGAGGTCCCAATTAACCCTCTTCATCTGCTAATGATTACTGCCCAATTAGGCTATAGTTTAATATTCTCCAGCAACTAGAAAGGGTGACGGAAAGCCTTGGGACACCAAGGGGTTGGAACTAGAAGATCTTTAAGGTCCCTTCCAACCCAAACCATTCTATGATTCTAGAGTCCTACAGCAGACCCTGCCCTTCCCTGCTCCCCATATCACATCAAACCCAGTACCCTTGGCCCATCGTGCTATTATTTTGGGTGCAGGGCAGGAAGCTTGCACCATCAGTGTGTGTATGCACAGATGTGTGTGCCCAACTGCACGTGTTGGGTGTAAATGTGCAAGTGTGTGGACAGCAGAGCAGGTTGGGTTTGGGTTTTGCAGCCCCATCACTTCCAGCAGATCTCCATGTCATGCATTTGAGAGTCAGTGGAAAGAAAGTGATAATTTTTGCTGCCAGAACTGGTGGCATTTTGTCTCTATTATCCATATCTTGTGTCTCCTCCTGCAGCAAATGCCCTGTATTGCTACACCTGTGACTGGGAAAAAAGCAACTGGAGATGTCTGAAGGCTAAGAAGTGCTCAGACAAGGATGAGTACTGTGTGACCAATGTTGCCTCTGTAGGAATTGGTATGTGCTGGCTGTGTATCCTCTGATGGGATCCCAGGAATGAGATGTGGGGTTTTGCTTGGATTTTTTATGGTTGCCCTTTGTGGATGGATGGGATGAGGAAACACGGGGAAGTACACGTGGGAGGTGGAGCCCTTGCTAGCTCAGCCTCCCCATCACACATTGAGATCTTCCTCTTTTGCCTTTGTTTTATGCCTGTATGGAAAAAGCAGGGGACACAGAGAGAAGAGGAAAGATTAAGAGAGGATCCTTTAGAGGAAGAATAAAGAAATTTGGACGTTGGTTAGGTAGGGAGATGAAAAGAAGCAGCTAGCCAAGATGAGAATGTCTAGAGAGATACAGAAAGGAACAAAACTATTTCCTTCAAGCAGAGAAGCCCAGAAATGTGCTTTCAATCCACGCATGAATCCTTGCAGCCCAGAAGGCCAGGGCTGCATCAAATGAAGTGTGGCTGGCAGGTTGAAGAAACTGATTCTCCCCCTCTACTCTGCTTTGGTGAGACCCACTTGCAGTACTGTGTCCAGTTCTGGGGTCCTCAGCACAAGACAGACATGGACCTGTTGGAACAGGTCCAGAGGAGGCCACAAAAATGATCAAAGGGCAGAAACACCTCTTCTATGGAGAAAGGCTGAGAGAGTTGGGGTTGTTCAGTCTGGAGAAGGCTCCAGGGAGACCTTATTGTGGCCTTTCAATACTTAAAGGGGGCCTATAAGAAAGTTGGGGGCAGTCTTTTTAATAGGACCTGTTGCAACAGGACAAGGGGTGATGGTTTTAAACTAAAAGAGAGGGATTCAGACTAGATAGAAGGAAAGAAATGTTTTACGATGAAGGTGGTGAAACAGTGGCCCAGGTTGCCCAGAGAGCTGGTAGATGCCCCATCCCTGGAAGAATTGAAGGTCAGGTTGAACAGGGCTCTGAGCAACCTAATCTAGTTGAAGATGTTCCTGCTCACTGCAGGGATGTTGGACTAGGTGACCTTCAAAGGTCCCTTCCAACCCAAACCATTCGATGATTCTGTGATTCTATTAACATTGTCTCATGGATGCCACTGTACACCTAAGAAAGCCTTGGCTTGAGGGTCCAGGCTGGGAGGTGCCAGATGCTCAGAAGGGATATTGAATGCCTTGTGTAGCTGATCCCCAGCAATTATTGGACTGTGGTGGGATCAGAGTGGGTCTCATTGGCCATGCTCTTCCTTGGGGCTGTGAGGGACAGTGGGACTCATTAGCCCATCTCCCTCCTGTACAAGATGGAGAAGCACTCAGCAAACTCTCATTCCTAACGCTGTTCTCTCTTCTTTGGGCAAGGTATTTTGTCTTTCTGGAAGAGGATCACCAAGAAGTGTTCTGAGACCTGCCCATTCCACAACTTCCGCCTGGGCCTGGCTACCTACACCTCATATTGCTGTCAAACATTCTTGTGCAACTTGAGTGCGTGCCCAGGACCCAGGCTAGCTCGTCCGTGAAATGGCAGGGGGGACATGTACCAGTGTTCTTCTTCACCTGCTCAGTGGTGGTGGGAGAAAAGGGCTCCTGAAGGCCTGAAGAGCATGGTCAGATTCCTCCAGGAGAGTATGGACACTGAGGATGCTACAGAGTAGATAAAGTATTATGGTCACCACCTCCTGCCCTGTGTTGCCTCTCTACCTGTAGCTTCTTGCTTGCTTCTCATGCCTGAGCTCTGTTGCCCATGCAGCTTGGTGGAGAAGTAGCTGTGCTACCTCCCTTGCAGACTCAGGGAGGGAGATGCTGCTTCTGCACATCCTGCAAATATCTAGAGGGATTCCTCTTGCAATCTTACCTTATCTCAGCTGCAGTTGGGAACCACACAGTGGCAACTTTTAGAGTCAGGGAGGAGGGTGGCCAAAAATAACAACCCCTCTACATCAGCTCAGAAGGGAAACTTCACAAAGTGTCAGGGTTCCTGTTGGGGAAGGACAAAAGGCAGTCACAGAATCACAGAATAGTAGGGAATGTTAGTCCTGTGCATAAAATCCTCAGCCTGAGAGGAGTGCTAACCACAGCTCTTCTCACTTGCCCCCATCACCTGCTCCACTCAGCCTCTCACTCCCAGCCCCAAGCTAGGGACAATGACATCCCCTTGTGCCCTAATAACAGCCAGCCATGCCAGCCATGTACCTTTTCCTGTTGACTCTGCCTGTGGTGCCACATTTTTATCAAAATGATGCTTATCTGCACAGTCTGCACATCTCTGCACATCTGTGCACATCTGCAGTCTTTGTCCCCACCTCCATTTCCAGCAGCTGTCCTTGGTTTTCTCTTTCTTCATGTTGCCTTGCTTATTTGTGGCTGTTGTTCAACCAAGTGACCTCACCCAGGGCTAGCACTGCCCTGGATGTACCACTTGGCAATGTGTCTTCCAGTAAGTCATTCATTTATCTGTCCCTCAGAAATCCCCTACAGCAACTTATTATCAGGCATTGAAATGAGTTGCCCTGGGCAGTGGTGGAGTCTCTGAGGGGAGACCTTCTGGCTCTGTCCAAGTCCCTGAAAGGAGGGTGGAGGGAGGTGGGGGTGGGACTGGTCAACCAAGGAACAAGTGACAGGACAAGAGGAAATAGGCTGAAATTGCACCAAGGGCAGTTGAGATGGGATGTGAGGAAGAATTTCTTTGCTGAAAGGGTTCTGAGGCATTGGAAGGGGTTGCCCAGGGCAGTGGTGGAGTCCCCATCCCTGGAGGGATTGAAGAGTCATGTAGACACAGTGCTGAGGGACATGGGTTAATCGGGGACTTGTCAGTGTGAGGTTAATGATTGGACTTGATGATCTTAAAGGTCTTTTCCAATCAAAGCAATTCTGGGATTGTGTGAACTGCAGGGTAATGAAAAGTATTTGCAGCATTTGGGTCAAGCTGGTGAAGAACAGTGGAGAGCTTTATAAGAGAAGAATACAGATTTCAGAGAGGCTAAATATTTCATGTAGATGTTTCCAGAGGTTGCAGAGGAATGAAGGTAAAAGGAAGCTGAAAAAATGAACAAGGATGAGCACTCAGAGATGTTTCATTGCCAGAGGTGCTGCTGAATGCCTCTCCCTCCTTCCAAGCAGTATTTTTTGGAGGAGTTTTGCTCTGGTAAGAGCATAGAAATGCTTAAACTCGAGTCAGCCTGGGCTCCCAAACCTACAAAACATAGCTCAGCCAAGGGATGACGCTCTGTGTTGTGCTTTGAACCCAACCCTGGTAAACAAGGGGGACAAAAGGGGCTTTGAGCTGTGCTAAGCCCGTCTGCCTTGACCTGGTGCTTGTGGCTGCTCTGGATGAATGCCTTCTTCTGAAGTGCTGCATAACAGGAGTCTTCAGAGATGTGCACTCTCTTTTATTAATCAACTTCTACTTTCCCTTACTCCCCCCCCCTTCCTTCTCACAGTTATGCCATGCTGCAAGGGCAGATCTTCGTGCTGAAGGAGCTGTTCTGGATGATGCACCTCCCTTTACCTCTTCATTAGACAGTGATCTCTTTCATACCCTATTTAAGAATTCATATTTTTTTGCCCTGAAGCAATCCAAGCCCTCTCCTGTCCCTCAGCCTCAAAAGCTCTAATTTAGTCCTCAAATGATATTTTTTTCATTTTATTAAAAAAAAAAAGGGGCTTGTGTTGGTTTTGTTTTTTTTTTTTTTTTTTGTTTTTTTTTTTTTTTTTTTTTTTTTCTTTTCCTGTGTGCTGGAATTATTCAGCTCTCTGAAAGCACTGAGGAATCCCAGTTGGACAGACTTTAATAATTAATATTTAATTGTGTTGGATTTACACATCCTGCAGTAGTGGAGACAGAGTTCCCCCCAGCCTGCAGGAAAACAAGAGTAGGGTATTTTTTTTTTTTTTTGCTGCTTTAAAGGAAAACTGGCTGTTTTTTGCTTGGTTTGGTCTGTCTTTGCTGCAGAAAAGCATTCTTGTATGCCATGGCTAATAGAAGGGGAAATAAATCATCCCGGGAATAACTGAAGAGCAAAGAGTTATTTCCCTTGCCCAAAAGGCATTGCAGCTCAAAATTGAAATCTGCCTTCCTCCTGTGGTGCAAAACTACCCTGGTGGCAATTACTCCTCTTCAATACACCCAAGATGTGTGGGGAGGAAGAAGAGGCGGATGTGATTCCTAACCACTAATTTTGACCAGGAATTAGGGCCAGTTTGGACCACAGAGAGGTAGCAGTCATTAACACATGGATGGGGCTGTCCAGAAAATGACCCCAAGCCTCTGCCCCTTGCTATGTCGTTGTGCAAGGCAGTATTCACCCCTTGGGTTTGAAAGGTGCTTGGAGGACCTGAAACAGAAAGAGGTTGTGCACCTGGTGGAAAGGAAATAGTTGTTATCATCACTACAGACCACACTGACCTTCTCTGACCCCATTCAAAGACATGATGATGGCAGAGGTGGGAGAGAGGTGAAGGAGCACTTCTGCTCTCCCTAGCACAAGGCAAATCTCAGATGGAACACTTGAGCAGTTCAGGGCATTGCACAGTGCAAAAGAGACAGCTCAGCTGATGGTAGAAGGTGTGGGGTCAGAGCCTTGTCACAGAATTATTGCAAGCACTTGAGGAGGCAATAGCCAACTAGCCAGACATGGGGTTTGAGGGGAGAGGGGGCTGTTGTCCCCCAAAGAGCTCACAGGCCCCAGTGCAAGGTATGGAGAAAGGTCCAAGACGAAAGAAGTGCTCAAGCATGGCATTTAGAAAAGGCAGCACAAAGCACAGAGTCCTTTCAGTGGCTGGAGA
>NW_010333460.1:0-975 GCF_000700745.2 Antrostomus carolinensis | reverse complement strand
ACGAGGATGATGCCAGGGCTAGAGCAGCTCTGCTATGAGGACAGGCTGAGAGAGTTGGGGCTGTTCAGCCTGGAGAAGAGAAGGCTCCAGGGAAACCTTCTAGTGGCCTCCCAGTACCTGAAGGGGCTCCAGGAAGGGTGGGGAGGGACTTTGGACAAGGGCAGGGAGTGAGAGAACAAGGGGTGATGGCTTGAAAGTGGCAGAGGGGAGATGGAGCTGAGATGTGAGGAAGAAATTCTTTGGTGTGAGGGTGGTGAGACACTGGCCCAGGTTTCTCAGAGAAGCTGTGGCTGCTCCTCCCTGAAGTGTTGAAGGCCAGGTTGGATGAGGCTTTGAGCAACCTGATCTAGTGGAAGGTGTCCCTGCTGATGGCAGGGGGTTTGGACCTGGATGATCTTTAAGGTCTCTTGCACCCCAAACCAGTCTGTGATTCTATGAAGCAACAATTACAAATGACATAATAAATGCCTGATTGCTGATAGTAATTAGTGGTTTAAATACCTAAGGGACTCATGGGATGGACATCCAAGAGAGCTGTGACATGGCTTCTTCAAGTCTAGGCTATAGGACAGTTGGACTTTCTGTGTGTGGTTGTCACCCTTCCCCTCTGCTATCAGAAGTACCAGCTTACAGCCTTCAACAGCCAAACCCACACGATAAATGTAGCCCTGTGCCAAATTGTGCACGTGTGCAAGGCTGGAGGAGTGCTGAGAGCGAGACTGGAAGCAGGAAGGAGGCATCAAGCCTTGCAAAAAGGGGAGCAGCAGTGACTCAAACAGGGGTCCCCACGGGTAGAGATGGTAGCTGAGGACAGCCAAGGCTTCCTGTGGTCAGTAGCCACCCCATCTGTCCCACAGCCACCCATGCCACTGAGATGAGTATTACACCAGACAGGAAAACACCAAACCACCTTTCTGACCAGCTGGATGAATTTGAACAAGGGTAAGTGCCAGATTTTGTACCTGGGACACAGCA
>NW_010333459.1:32432-34049 GCF_000700745.2 Antrostomus carolinensis | reverse complement strand
GGACAATATCTCTGTATTCTTTCCAGGTTACGAAAGATTCCAGGTTCCAGGTTTTTCATCAGAACTTGTCATGTGTCTCTGTTAAATAAAAATCTGTGCCATGGATACTACTGTACCATATTGGTTAGATTTGGGTTGTTATTAAAACATATTATTGCTGTTTATTGCAAAACCACTTTGTGATAGCTTTCCCCTCACTCTCCACCTTAGAAACTTCATGTTTCCTATTACATATAAAGTTGCTTTATTACACTAAACATCATTTGATTTTCCATAGTGAAGCTGTAGGTTGAATCATGGGATTTTAGCTTGCTCTTAAATCTCCTTTGTCAGTTATTCAGTAAAATTAACAGCAAGTGGTAATATTTAAATAACACTCTCTGCAACATAATGATTTTTAACCAATTAAATATAGGCAGCTTATTTTTCTAGGAAAAGATGTTTGCTTGACACTGATCCATAACCCTTTCCAATGACCTTGATATTGTATTAGCTATCACTCTTCACAGCCACACAGCTGATTTTAAAACTGTAAGATAAGGCAGCTATACTAACACATTTAAATTTCTTTATCTACTAAACAAATTAGAGAAGTGTTGATAAATTTTACAAAAGTCTATGCATATGACACTGTATTCTTTGTATTTTTAAATTTTGGAAATCTTTTTAAATAAAGCATATTTTGTTTTACCCTTTCTAAACTGATGTTGTTTACTGTTTTTAGTTTTGTTATCCTTTAGTCTCAAACTCTTGAAATGTGTGAAACATTTTAATCCATTTGTGTTGAAGCTATTTGAGTCCTAATAACCCGATTTAAGGTGTTATTCTTTGCCCTAGTCCCATTTGTAAATGCATCAATTCTAGTATCGTTTCTAGTTCTGTGATTTTTTTCCTGCAGTTCTTGGACTTAAAGTAGAATTGAGGATGAACAGAGTACCACAACTGAAAACTGGAGTCCTAGTGATCTTTTAGTTGTTCCCAGACATTTTTAGTAACTCTAGGATGAGCATCTCAGTGGCATATTAGTTGAGATCATGTACAAATCATTAGTGAAATTAATACAGAGCCTCTTCCAATAAAATTAGCTTGAGAATTTTCTATCACTTATCTGTCTTCAGAGTACAAATAATTGTATTACTATAGCCTCTGAACTTTTCTGGTCTTTTTTAATGCAACAGTGATTCAGAGCTAGCAGAATAACCTCCACTTTTTATAAGAAATTTTCTTTTGAACTGAGAATCCTTCTCTAGGATTATTTCACCTTCTGGGAACCCCTAAAATCTGTTATGTGCTTAAAACTGTCTTGAGCCTCCCTAGCCAGGGCAAGGCAAGCTGTTACATGTCCTCTTCTTAAAAGATTAAAAAGTAGGGAGAAAGAAGAAAAAGCTTCTGAAATATATTGGTTCGGGTGCTCCCTGCTCCCTCTTATCTCCACAGGAACTAGGGAAAGGAAATCTTTACTGCTGTATTTTCTTATTCCACATGCATCAACAAGAAAATAGCTGATACTACTTTGCCTTTAGTAAGAGGCATAATGACCAGATCAAGACTAAAACTTCAAATATCAAAACATCTCATAAGGAGAAATGTTCTGTAATTCAATTTATAGTTTGCCTT
>NW_010333459.1:5855-32407 GCF_000700745.2 Antrostomus carolinensis | reverse complement strand
CAATGAAGAATTGATGCTCCACCCTTGGCACTATTAACTGACATAGATGCAGTTTTAAGCTAATTAAATATTTAATTGCACTTTTTTTGACACGAAGGCCACAGATATATTGATCTCACATTGTTAGCCACTGATGTCATTAAATATGACCTTGAAAAAACCTCTGAATAACACACTGCGTATATGATGTGGAAAACTGCATAATTCTGTGTGAAGACTGTGGTGTATACTCTAGACATCTGCTCACACTGGTGCCTGAGACAGTTGCTGGATAATTCTATTGATTTAGAATCTCATATTACTCTAGGCTCAATTTAACCAGTTTCTCTATTTCCCAAATTACAGAGTTCATGTTTTCAGAATCCCATGTTTCAGTATAAAAATTCCTGAAAAAGAAAAAAGTGATACAGTTGGATTCTAGATCAGAAACATATATACATTCCTATTATGAACTTTCAGTTACACCTGGCCTTGGTTGTTAAGATTTTCTATTTAGAAATATTATTATTATTACACCACTTATTTCTATGTGCTTCATTTTTTTCATTCAGCTCTATAGGGAAAGTATAAGATACTTTAGGGACAGATGTTTATATTTAGATACCCCTAATCAAATCCTCTTTGACTGTGAAGTGCAAGACATAAGGATCCTGGCTCCCTCAAGTAGGAATATTTGGGGAAATTCTCTTGAGAATATGACTATCTGACATGAATTTTGATGACATTTCAGCAGCCTGGCGTGGCTTTTGAAAAAGATTTTAGATGTTTCAGTAGGAAGAGACGAAATAAATATCTGTGTGACCAGGCTACTGAATTTTCCTTGTTCTTTAGCTCACATAAGGAAAAAATAGGTCCAGATCTTGTTCTCCTGGGAGTCAAATTAGAGTTGACTACAGTAGAAAGGATCAATCCTACAACAGGACATGAACTGTTCCTTCTATAGCTGCCAGAATGTGGCAGATATATAAACAAGTATTTTGAAAAAGAAAATACTAAGAGA
This sequence comes from Antrostomus carolinensis, assembly GCF_000700745.2. Classification (NCBI taxonomy): domain Eukaryota; kingdom Metazoa; phylum Chordata; class Aves; order Caprimulgiformes; family Caprimulgidae; genus Antrostomus; species Antrostomus carolinensis. Next base: position 31,407 of record NW_010333459.1, on the reverse strand, counting down.
AAACAATTCCCTGAATAGTAGGAGTTAGATTCAAAATCAATTTTAGGAGAAAAAGTAATAAGTTCTAATAAGTACTAAAAGTAATAGTTCCTTCCTCCTCTATGCTATATTCAATATATTTAGACTACTCACTTCTGCTTCAATAGGTAGATTAATGCTGTATCTCCACACTGCTATTAGGCCTGAAAATAAGTAAAGTATCATCCCAATATATTCTGTTGCATTGTAACAGTCTATTAAGTGTTCCGTCCTAATTTGCTAGGTAACTTTTCTGTCTGCATGTTGCCATATTTTAGCTACTCAGCACTAGTTTGCTCATTCCAGTTCAAACTTTTCTATATTTTTCATACTTTCTAAGAGTTTAAAGTCCTGAAGTTCCGCAGATTCTCATTGCGGTTTTTTTGGAAAAGAGTTATTTTTCTACTCTTATAAAGGTTGTGGAGAAATAAAACTGTAAAGTTTTACTCTAGGCCAGGAACCATTGTTCAAATGCCATTTGTTGACAATCTTTGTTCTTGAAAATAAGCATTAACCCTAAGACATTTCCCTCCCCTCCCCTGTCCTTCCTCTTTCTTGTCTGCCAACAACCTCTTCTAACTCTAGGCCCTTTTCCAATTTCAAGGCTCTCATTGTCACCCCTCAGAAACCACATAGCACTAACACCTGCCTCCAATTCCTGCTGGATTATTTCTCTCAGATATACTTCTTCATTAAAGTGGCTGTGTCTTGAGTGACTGCTGGCTTCTGCAAGCTCTCATGGCTCTTTGGCATAGAGCAGCTTGCTGAAAAAGGTTAATGATTTATCTCTGTCACAGGCACCCAACCTGGTTCATATTTTCCAGAAGCAATAATGCTTTTGACTGGCTTGGCAACTCACTGATACTTGTGCTAAACTCAGACTAAGAAGAGAGGAGGAGATAAAAAGGAGTCAGGGGGAAGTGAGTTTTCTGCTTTTTGAAAACTCTGGCTCTGAGTTAGGCTTCCTGTAAAGATAAAAGAGTTAAAGGGTATAAAGGCTCATGGCACTAGGCAGGTGGTGAGGCATAGGTAGTACAACTCTTTATCTCTTGTTTTTTGAATCTCTCATACACCATATTTATTTTAACAAGAGACTCTAAAACCAGAACATAGTAGTGATTATGCAGAGCCGGCAGTGTGGAAAGAAAATAGCTTTATTCTTACCTTGTCATATTGCAGTCACTGTTCAAGAAGGGAGAAATGTTTTTCCCTTCAGTTATCTTTGCTGTTATTATTGCTTCAAGCTAAAGACGTAATTATGGCAGACCTCTGGTCTACCCCTCTTCTCTGAAATCATAGACGAGATGTTTTACAAATTCTGAGGCCTCAGGAACTTCAATTCTCATGTCCGTACTTCTGCATAGATGAGGCAATGCTCTATAAACTGTAGTCATTTTCTTCAGTTCTCCAAAGAAAAACATGTAAAACACCTCCACTTCAGGAACAATATGTTAATATCACTTCTTAAATGCATTCAGAATATATTTGACTGGTGCTGACTAACAAGTGTCCTGAGTTAGGTCTCCATGGCCTTATTCAGGTCCTGAAGGCAGAATGCACTAATGAGCATGTTTGGATCACAGAAGCTATGTGCCTGCATTAATATTAAACTCTGCACAGAATAATTCACCTTCCTGTGAATTACACAGAGAATTTTCACACTGTGCTGCCCTATGCCAAGTAGATGTCCCTCAGTAAACAGTCTACTTAGGACTTTCGTATGTGGATAGGAGGAGTTAACCAATTCATTAATATTACCATTTAAATTCAGACATAAACACCTTGCTGTAATCTCTTCATTCCACATGCCTATGCCTTTGGCTAATTTCTTTTAAAACAAGCTGGTTAAATATTCCTTCTCAAAAAAGTTCCTCAATGAGATTATCTTTTACTTATTGTTGAGTTTTCCTTACTCTTTCCCCTTTTTCCTACCATTAATTATAGTTTTTGTTCTGGTTTTCAAATAAAAGTGTTTGAGTCTTTTAATTTAAATGATCTGCAATGGTATTTCTTTGAATCTTCCTCACTGAATCTGAATCAATGATTATATATTATTTTATTCTTGGTTTTTCTTGTCTCTTCTCTATTTCTTACACATCATTTCTTCTGAAGTATCTGCAGATTCCTTGCTGATTATCTCTTCAGAAAATCCCTTACTAGAACATGCAGATTCTGGGGTTTTTTTATTCTGTTCCTTATTCCATGTGTCAGGATTTCAAAGTGTGTACTAGTAGTGAGTGAAAAACCACCAAAACATAAAACCACTAATAAGGAAGCTGTACCTTTAAGAGCTGAATATATATTTCAGCTGAAAGGTAGAGTAGACATAAATTCTTGTTTATAGCCATTACAACATATCTAATTAGGTAACTATTCTTGATAAATTTCATTACAAATCCACCTATTAATGTATATAATGAAAATTTTCCTAATATCTTAATTTCATTTAATTCCATTGCATAGCTGTCTTCTTTCCTGGCCAAGCAAACTAACATGCTTGTATTATGAGCTGGTTTTCTTAATCCTTTCCAAAAGGATGTCAAAATCAGCCTTAGCATCTCACGTCTAACAAGAAATTTAAGTACTATATCTAAGGATTCATTCATTTGAAAAATTCTGCTCTCTTTAAAATATAGATGGGTTAGAATCAGATTTAATGTGATTTAGTTTTTCTTCTGTTAAAATCTACTATCATGTCATATAATATAACAATATAATAATGTGATATGATAGTAATTAATATCATATAAATATCACATAATATAATGTGGTGGGAGAGTGTATTTTAGAGTCTAAGAGCATGAACAACTTATTTTCTAATCAATATAATTTTGAGTGGTAGGCTTATACCATGAGGAGACAGCACTATTCACAACTACCTTAGTTTTAGAAAATATACTTGCAAAGAATAAAATTTTGATAAAAATAAAAGGGAAGTGAAAATCCAGAAGTATATATTTTTACTTGCCGTTTTTCAGTCTCCTTTATCCAAAAATTAAGTGTCATATTTCATATATTATATTTGTATGTATTTAAGGCTTTTTTAAAATTAATCACCATAATAATTTTTAAATATTATTGGACATTCTTTATTGTTGATGCAATGAATAAAGGGAATAAATGCTTGTACATGTAAATTTTAAGTTATTATTATGAAATACCTTATTCCAAATGTTTTATTGATGATGAGTACCCACGATGAAGGAACAAAGTACTTCTCACAGAACAGGAGAGATTAAGAAGTCTACCAAAATATGTCAACGCTTCATGAAGAATTAAATGAGGTTGAAAGCAAATGTCAACTGTAAATGAACCCCATCAGAGGTTTTCAGATATTTTCTAAAAGCTGCTCACTTCTTGAGTCCAAATATCGATATGCTTGTAAAAATATCAGTCTCAGAACTACAAAACCCACAGTTTGGACAGTCCCGACTGTCCGAAAGGAGGAGTTTCCTGGGGCCAGGGGAACCTGTTGACCAGACAGAGATACCGGTTGGGAGACAGCTGATCTCCTGAGAAGGGCTGACACTGAGAAGACGGTGCCAGAAGCAACCGCGGGAGATTTAAACAGTCCCTAGGGAGCTTGAGTGAGTAGGAGCATGGCCACCAGCATGAGCAAACAGGGCGTGGCATGGTGTGGCATGGTGTGGCACATCAGTTTGCACATGCAGAGTGAGCAGGAAGGGCGCTGCCACTTCAAACAGAGGCTGCAACCCACTAGCAAGGAGCTGAGAACAGCAGGAGCCACGGCATCTACCCAGCAAAAAGCTATGCCCTCAGCATCTCTCATGGCCCCTCTGGCAGCAAGAACTGGTGCAGTCACACAAACAGAGCCCTTGAGGGAACGTGTGGCCATCCAGATCTCGGGCTGCAGGGTGTGTCCAAGTTTCAAGTCAGTATCAGATGACAGTAGTGGGCTTTCCTGTGGGAGATGTGCCCGACTAAATGAGCTGCTCAAACTGGTGTCAGAGCTTCAGTGGGAGGTGTCCAGGCTGAGAAATATCACGGAGTCAGAGGAGGAGATTGACTGGTGGAATAGGACGGAATAGTACTCTACCATCACAGAGACAGATGTACCAGCCAACCATGGCAAAGGAGACAAATGTTCCCCCACACTCTCACTGCCAGATAGAAGGAGGAGACCGCAGCAGGGGTAAGCAGGTTACTGCTTGGGGCAGCAGGCAAATCCACTGTCAATCTGCCTCACCTTCCCAGGTGCCTGTACAAGGCCCTGGAATTGGAAGGGCAGAGAACTGAGGATGTGGATGTAGGTCCTTCTGGAATGGAGGGGTCACCTAGGCAGCCTACTCCCACAGATATCACAGCCACTTATATCAAAACAAAAAGAATTGGAAGTTGTCATAGGTGACTCCCTTTTGAAGGGAACAGAGGTTGTGATATGCTGACTGGACACAACCGACTGGGAAGTCTGCTGCCTCTCAGGGGCGAGGGTGAGAGACAGTACTAGAAAACTCCCTAGTCTGGTAAGGTCCTCAGACTATTACCCACAATTGGTTTTTCATGTTGGGAGTGAAGAGGTAACAAAAAGAAATCCAAGGGTAATCAAAAGGGATTTCAGAGCCTTGAGGTGGATCCTTGATTAAAGGATCACGTGCTCAGGTAGTGTTTTTATCAATCCTTCTTGTAGCAGGGAATAGTATTGAATGGAACAGGCAGACCCAGGTGATCAACACATGGCTTCAAGGCTGGTGTCATCAGCAGAATTTTGGGTTATTCCATCATGGGATGGTCTATTCATCATCAGGTCTATTGACATCCAACGGGATGTACCTTTCTCAGAAGGGGAAAATAATTTTTGCCCAAGAGCTAGCAGGGTTGATTGATAGAGCTTTAAACTAAGTTGGAAGGGGGAAAGGGACAGTAACAAGCTATAGTCTGTGACAAGCAACGGGATGGCTTGCCTAAGTTTGAGGAGTGAGATTCCTCAGAGAGCTCCATGAGGTGATGGGCATAATGAACTGCACCTGAAGTGCTTCTACACAAACGCACACAGTATGAGAAACAAGCAAGAGGAGCTAGAAGCCCTAGCCCAGTACCAGAGGCATGACATCACTGGCATAACTGAAACCTAGTGGGATGAGTCCTGTGACTCGTGTGCCATGATGGATGGTTACAGGCTCTTCAGGAGGGACAGGCAGGACAGGCAAGGCAGGGGGTTTGCACTGTATGCAGTGGAGGCACTGGAGTGCATGGAGCTTGCAGTTGGCGATGGCACACTTGAGAGCCTCTGGGTAAAGATAAAGGGATAGACAAATAAAGAGGATGTCATTGTGGGAGTCTGCTATAGGCCACCCAACCAGCATGATGCCATTGACAAGCTACTCTCTAAGGACCTAAAGGATATCTCTAAGTCATCTGCCCTAGTCTTTATTGGGGACTTCAACGTGTCAAATGTCAACTGAGAATACCACACAGGTAAAAACAGGTCCAGATGATTCCTAAACCAGCTGGATGACAGCTTCTTGGTACAGGTTCTAAGGGAACTGACCAGGAAAGGTGCCTTCCTTGACTTGTTGGTTGTTAACAGAGAAGCTCTTGTGGGTGAAGTGGTAATTGGTGGCTTCCTTGGCCACAGTGACCACAAAACAGCCAAGTTCAAAATCTACAGTAACAGAAGGAAAACTACCAGCAAGACTTCAACTCTGGATATGAGGAGAGCGGACTTCAGGTTGCTCAGGGAACTATTTAGTAAGGTCACCTGGGAAAAAGCTTTTGAAGATGTTGCGGTCCATCAGTGCTTGTTATTTTTTAAGTACCTCCTCCTAAGAGCACAGGAACAGGCAATCCGAAAATGCCAAAAGTCAAGCAGGTTGTGGCAGCAGGCCACCTTGGCTGAGCAGGGATCTTCTAGAACTAAGGTGGAAAAAGACAGTGTGATGTAGTGGAAGCAAGGTCAAGTAATGTGAGAGGACTACAGAGATGGTTTTCACCACTGCAGGGAAGAAATTCATGTGGCCAAAGCTCAATTAGAGTCAAAGCTGGCTAGTACTGTGAGAGACAATAAAAAGGGCTTTTAAAATACTTTAATAGCAAAAGGCAGACCAGGAATAACATTGGTCCATTACTTCATGAGCGCGGTCACTTCACACATAGGGACACAGACAAAGCAGAGATATTCAATGTCTTTTTCACCTCAGTCTTCAACACTGAGGAGATGGGCTAGAGCCCTGGGCTAGAGAACCATGACCGTGAGAATGATAAACTCCCTGCCAACCTCAAACTTGTGTGAGATTTTCTACTTCAGCTGGGTCCCTATAAGTCAATGGAGCCTGATGGGATCCATCCAAGGGTACTTAAGGAGCTGGCAGATGTCATAGTGAGATGTCTCTCAATAATCTTTCAATGCTCTTGGGAATCTGGAGAGGTCCCAGTTGACTGGAAGCTGGCAAATGGTGTCCCAATCTTCAAGAAGGGCAACAAGGATGACTCTGGTAACTATTAGGCCTGTAAGTCTCACTTCTGTGTCTGGCAAAATTATGGAGAAGAGTATTCTGGGAGTTGCTGAAAAACACCTGAAAGACAACACAGTCGTTGGTTCCAGGCAATGTGGGTTCATGAAAGGAAAGTCCTGTTTGACAAACCTAATTTCTTTCTATGAAGTCACCCACCTACTTAACTAAGGCAAGCCAGTCAAGTGAATTAGGGCTTTTCACTCTAATAAGTTGATGGGACCAGCAGCCCAGCTGAAGTGCATTTACACAAATGCACGCAGCACGGGGAACAATCAGGAGGAGCTGCAGCCATCATGCAGCAGGAAAATGAGGATATCGCAGCCATCACAGAAACATGGTGGGATTCCTTGTATGACTGGAGTGCTGCAATGGATGGCTACAAACTCTTCAGAAGGGATAAGCAAGGAAGAAGAGAAGGAGGGGTAGCCCTTTATGTTAAGGAGTGATTTGATTGCCTGGAGGTTAACAATGGTGATGACAGGGTTTGAGTGTTTGTGGGTAAAAATCAGAGGGAAGGCCAGCAAGGCAGATATCATGGTGGGGTTGTCCTATAGACCACCCAACCAAGATGAGGAGGTAGATTAAATGTTCTACAAGCAGCTAGGGGATATCTCGGCATCTAGTATAAAAGTGCCTAGTATTCCAGCTCCTACCAGTTTCTGTATTAATAATTTGGCCCAATAATCTTTCCTTTTCTAAGATACTCTGCAATAACAAATTCAGCTTTCATAGGTATAGAGAAGGACTAAAGTTTCACATTATGATAGCTATGGGACTTTTGGGTGTTCTGCAAGATACAACTGTATTCTACCAAGCAAGGCAGTAAGTAGTATATATGTAAAATATATATAATATATAATGTATGAAATATTCTACAAGCAGCTAGGGGATGTTTCATGATCATGGGCCCTTGTTCTTGTGGGGGACTTCAACTTGCCAGATGTCTGGAAATGGAACACAATAGAGAGGAGACAGTCTTGGAGGCTCCTGGATTGTGTGGAAGACAACTCCCTGACACAGCTGGTGAGGGAACCAACCAGGAAGGTGCCCCACTGGACCTGTTATTCACTAACAGGGAAGGACTGCTGGGTGAAGTGGTGGTTGGAGGCTGTCTTGGACACAGTGATCATGAGATGGTGGAGTTTTCTTTTCATGGAGAAGGCACGAGAGGGGCCAGCAGGACTGCCACCTTGGACTTTCAGAGGGTAGACGTTGGCCCATTCAGGAGTCTGGTTGGCAGAGTCCCTCGGAAGGCAGTCCTAAAGGGCAAAGGAGTCTAGGAAGGCTGGACACTCTAAAGAGTGTCCTTCTTAAAAGAAGGAAATTTTAAAGGTGTAGGAGCAGGCTGTCCCCAAGTGCCAGAAGGCAAGCTGGCAGGGAAGAAGACTGGCCTGGCTTAATAAAGATCTTAGGCTGGAGCTCAGGAAAAAAAAAAGGAGGGTTTATGATCTGCGGAAGAAGAGACAGGCAACTCGTGAGGACTAGAAAGACCTTTTGAGGCAATGCAGGGAGGAAATTGGGACAATCAGGACCCAGCTAGAACTCAACCTAGCTGCATCAGTGAAAGGTAATTAAAAATGCTTCTACAAATACATTTGTAACAGCAGGAGAGTGAAGGGAAAACTTTACCCTTCGTTGGATGCACAGGGATACATTGTGACAAAGGATGAGGCTGAGGTAATTAATGCCTTCTCTGCCTCAGTCCGTAATGGTCAGACAGGCTGCTCTCTGAATACACAGGCCCGTGTGCTGGAGGACAGGAATGAGGAGCAGAATGATGTCCCCATAATCCCAGGGGAAATCATTAGTGACCTGTTGCACCACTTAGATATCCACAAGTTTATGGGGCCAGATGGGATCCAACCCAGGGTTCTGAGGGAGCTGGCAGAAGTACTCACCAAGCCACTCTCCATCTCCGGGGTTACAGCAACGGTGGATAAGGCTAAAACAACTGATGTCATCTACCTGGACTTGTGCAAGGTTTTAGACACTGTACCGCATGACATCCTTGTCTCTAAATTGGAGACATGTCGCTTTAATGGATGGGTCACTCAAAGGATACAGAATTGGCTGGATGGTTGCACTCAAAAAGTTGTAGTCAACAGCTCAATGTCCGAGTGGAGACCAGTAATGATTGGTGTCCCTCAAGGGTTAGTATTGGGGCTGGTACTGTTCATCGTCTTTGTCAGAGACATGGACAGTGGGTTTGAGTGCACCCTCAGCAAGTTTGCCAATCACACTATGCTGTGGGGTGCGGTTGACATGCCTGAGGGATGGGATGCTATCCAGAGGGACCTTGACAAGCTTGAGAGGTGGGCCTGTGCTAATCTCATGAAGAACAACAGGGCCAAGTGCAATATCCTACACCTGGGTCAGAACAACCCCAAACATAAATACAGGCTGGGCAATGAGTGGATTGAGACCAGTTCTGAAGAGAAGGACTTGGGGATGGTGGTGGAAGAGAAGCTCAATATGAGCCAGCAATGTGTGCTTGCAGCCCAGAAGGCCAACCGTATCCTCATCAAGAAAAATGTGGCCAGCAGGTCAAGGGAGGTGATTATCCCCCTCTACACCCATCTCATGAGGCCTCACCTGGAGTACTGTGTCCAGTTCTGGAGCCCCCAACACAAGAAAGAAGTGAACCTGTTAGAATGAGTGAAGAGGAGGGCCACGATAATGATCAGAGGGCTGGAGCACTTCTCCTATGAGGACAGGCTGAAAGATCTGGGGCTGTTCAGCATGAAGAAAATAAGGCTTCAGGGAGACTTTATAGTGACCTTTCAGTACCTGAAGGGATCTACAAGAACGATGAGGGGGGACTTTTACAAGGGCAGGCAGTGATATGATGAGGGTTAATGGCTTTAAACTGAAAGAGGGAAGGTTTAGTTTAGAAACTAGGAAGAAATTCTTCACTGTGAGGATGGTGAGACACTGGAACAAGTTGGCCAGAGAAGCTGTGGATGCCCCCTCCCTGCAAGTGTTCAAGGCCAGGCTGGATGAGGCTTTGAGCAACCTGGTCTGGTGGAAGGTGTCCCCACTGATGGCAGGGGGTTTGGAACTAGGTGATCTTTAATATCCTTTCCAACTCATACCATTCTACTATTCTATTATTTATCAGCAGTTCTGGTAAACTGAGGAGGTTCCGGCTGACTGGGAGCTGGCCAATGTGACACCCACCTATAAGAAGGGCCAGAAGGATGATCTGACCAAGTACGGGCCTGTCAGTCTGACTTCAGTGCCAGGGAAGGTGATGGAGCAGATCATCCTGAGTGCCATCACTCATCATGTGCATGACAACCAGGGAATCAGGCCCAGTCAATGCGAGTTTATGAAAGGCAGGTGTTGCCTGACTAACCTGTTCTCCTTCTATGACAAGGTGGTGCACTTAGTGGATGAGGAAAGGCCAGTGGATGTGATGTACTTAGACTTCAGTAAAGCCTTTGACACCATTTCCCGTAGCATTCTCCTCGAAAAAAACTGTCCATTCATGGCTCGGATGGATGTACTCGTCAATGGGTAAAGAACTGGCTGTATGGCCGGGCCCAGAGAGTCATATCCATGTCAAAACCAAAAATATATACGTGATACAGAGGTAATGAAAATTTTACTCCAAATAAATTATTTCCTCATGGAAAATTTTCATTCATTCATTCACTGTCAAAGTTTTGACCACAGTGACATACAGATTTACCATATATTTCAGTTGAATAACTAGGATATATTTTTTTTTCAGAATCAGTGTTGCTCTGAATGATTCTCTGTCTTGTTAGCCCGTGCTATTTTTTCCTGTTTGACTAATTTGCTTTATATCTGTCATATTGTAATTCAGTCAGCTTGCAAGTGACTCTGTGTCAGTGTTCTTCACTATTTATAATTTAATGAATTAAAACTTGTTATGTATAAAACTTTACAGTAAAAATTTATTAAAGTTTTCTTATTAGTGGTGGACCAAGAAGCAAATTCTACCTACTGAGGTACTTGGTCCTTCAAGGTACGCTGCTAGCTAGATTTTATTCCATACAATATATATCAAGAAGATTTTCCTTTGTTCAGTTCACTGTATCAAAATAGAACGATTCCAAGTCAAAGGAAGAGCTTACATGCATCTTCCAGATTTGCAGTTGTATTCAAAGGAGATACAAAGTTGAAGTGATAAGACTTAGTTTTTCATAAGTCCATGTTAATTGACATTAATTATACTAACTCCCTTTAATTCTTCTTTAATCAAACCCTGTACCACCTGTTCCACTGTTTTCTTCAGGATCAATGTTAGGCTGGTAGGCCTATAATTAAGTAGTTCTGTTACTCAAGTTAATTTACCCTTTCTAAATACTGACATAACATTAGTTTTCTATTAGTGTTCAAGAATTTTCAGAGTCTTCCAAAACTTATTTAAAACTGGCATAAATAAATGTGCCAATCTAAAAATGTTAATGAGTGTGCCAATTTAACGTTAATAAGTGTCACTTAAAATGCTTTAGAGTCAGTAGCAAAATTAAAACGTTTAACATCATTATCACATGAATACTGCATCTAGCCTTTCCTGAAATACAGACATACTAACTGACATACAGATATACTAACATTGCTGCTGGCAATGCTAGGGTGTCCTATATCAGTCCGATATCATGCAGATGATTTCTTAATGCACGTCAGCAAGAGGTAAATCAATGAAGACCAAAATTTCTTGCACTTGTGTGACAAGTTCATATGGCAAGAAGTAAAGCAGTGTAAATTTACCTTATTGAGACTGGAAGGCACATAGTATTAAACTTTCACTTTGCTTTACCTGGCCATTAGTAGTAGAAAATAGTGAACAGTAAAATTAAAATCACAAGTTCAACTTTTTGACAGTTCAGGCTGAGCAGTGAAAAGATATTAAACACTCTTCTTCTAATCTTGGAAGTAGGTATTTGCCAGTCATTGCCCTCCACTACTGAAGGTAAAGCTTATTAGCTTTATCTATAGTGTTTCTGTAACCAGGCTGACTTATGACTAGAGTATATTGACACTTGGATTTTATTGCTCTTAACATTGCACACATTTGATGAGGATTTTTTTTATAGCTATTTGTTTTACTTATGAATTTCTACAATTCAAATTTTCTCACCACGATTAATTTTCCTTTTCCATCCCATCACTTGCTGTGTTGTAGGGCTTTGCTTTTGCTTTTTGATAGATGTTTTCATTTCCATTTAAAGATTTAAAAAAAATATTTTCATATTTTTAATTCATGGAATCTAGTGCAGTTGTAATTAATGAATTTATTTATTTATTATCCTATCTGCTTCTGTGCAAAACAGTGTCTGAGACTGGACATCCAACCTCTTTTTTAGCACCAGCTATGTGTGTAACTAGCTTGGATTTAAAATATAACACATCTAATCAAATGATTTTTATTCTCATGATCATACTACCTTCAACTGTCACAATATCTAATGTCAAATTCCTTATGTCAGAAAAAAATGGTCTATTAGAAAACTGAATAGTTTTATAAATAGAGAATATAGAGAATGCATTATTAATTCAAAACCAATACAGAATTCTGAAGTTGCATTTTCAATACAATAAATTCCATTAGCCATAGTCTTCTACAGAAAACAGTTTTGCTCCAAGTTACAGAGTACAGGGCCTTGAATCTGATGGTTCAGGTCTTGATTGGAAGATGGTACTATTCCAATTAAAAATAAATAAGTAAAAAAATAATTTCATTTCCTCAGAAAAAAAGTTAGTTGTCAGTGTCCAGTCTCTATAATGTGATACGTTTTAGTTGGACATGTAAGTTACCTATCTATTTTTTTGACTGGTATTTATGCTCAGATTTAGATATCCAGTTCAAATATACACAAATACAAATTTTAGTGCTGATTTGTTCAATTCTTTTGCAGTAAGTGCTGTAAAATATTATTTGTTGATAGACTTCTACAGGAATGTTTGGCTTCTGTGAATCTGAAAACAAATTCATTAAATATTTTAACTAAATATGCATGGGATGTGTTTTACCGTATTCACTCAGTTCCAGTGATAACATTTAAAAAACTTACAAATAAACTCTTTTATTGCCTTGATTGGCATTGTCTTCATATTTGGCAGGAAATGACTAATATTTTCCTTTATTACTACAAATCAAAAGCCAAGTTTGCTATTCTTCTTTTGGGTTTTTTCCTGCCTTTCCCCACAGACGAACATACCAGCACAGATGGGGGCTGACTTGAGCTCCCACTGAAGGGCAGACTTGCAGTCCAGCTTTTACTCCCAAATTTTCTTCCACATTTGGAAGGACCTTACAACATACAAAATGTCAAATTTTGGCAGCATTCCAGTAGTATCTATGTTCTCACAGCACCTTTTTGTGTTAACAAACAGGATTGACTTTCCAGCCATTATGAAGTTGAGTTAGCATTCATAGCTGTACATTGACTTCTGATGAAATCCAGTGCCAGAACATCCCTGACTTCACAGCAGTGGAACTTCATTCTGTTGCAGGCTCACCACTTCTATTGCTTTCCTTTCAAAACAACACAACTTTGAGAAGAAAATACAAGTCGGTGATCAGTTGGTAGATTAATGGAGCTTTGTAACCGGTGAAAAATTACTTGTATAAACTGGACAGAAGAGATAACAGGACGTACTGTATTTGTATTGAAGGAGATTTAAGCTTCAAAGGAACATTCTTCCTTGAGTTACACCTAGCCTGCTTAAAAGATTTTAAAAAATTAAGAGTTTTATTAAAAGTGCTTTCAGTAAATATATTGTGTAACAGTATAACCACAGAATCATAGGATGGCAGGACTTGGAAGGGACCTCTGGAGATCATCTAGTCCAACCCCCCTGCCAAATCAGGTTCAGCTAGCGCAGGTTGCACAGGACTGCACCCAGGCAGGTTTTGAATATCTCCAGAGAAAGAGACTCTACAATCTCTCTGGGCAGCCTGTTCCAGTGCCTCGTCACCCTCACAGTGAAGAAGTGTTTCCTCATGTATATTCTACTATATATAGGCCTGACTTTTTAAATTTTTCTTGTTTGCCTTCCTATGGAAATTTTCTTCCTCATATTCTTCAACAGATACATTTCTTCCTCAGTAAATGTATATAAGTTTTATCCATTCTGGTAGCATTTTAGCATGTTTTCTGTTTTCTGCTGCTGTTTACATAAGTCTTTAGAAAAACTTACTGTTTCAGGCACCTTAGAGTTTATGTCCTGTTTTCCATTAGAGGTATCAGTAGCTTCTACTTGAAATGCAATGTTTTGCAGTTTTCCCCTGTTATGTGTGTCTGTTTGTCAGCACATGTACTTTACATGTACTCATCACTCCAAAGATGATGAGAACTAAAGACTGGTTGGCCAGCTGGAAGAACTCCTGTGGGATGTTAAAAGCAAGTGGCTAATCAGAAAGAGTATATAAGAAATTGAAAAAAATAACAAAAAAATTTAAAAAAAAAAAAAAAAAGGAAGTGGGACTAGCACAGCAGAACTTAGCTTAGCTCAACTTAGTTTAGCTTCACTTATCTTCTGTTAGCTTCTCTTTTCTGCATTTAAAGTAGGTCAGATATATTGCTCAAGCCAGGGACATGTGGGATATGTTCCATCAGCAGTGGGATGTCTTAAGCAGTGCAGGAAGAGTTTTCGTAAGTTTTGGAAGCTCTGGTCAAGGCTCAATAGGAAAGATCAGCACAAACTGTAGGCTACCTAAAAACATGGAAGAGTAAAGGGAGCTGGGGAGAAGAGTAAGACAATCTTCCATATGTTCAGCTAGATAGGAACAGATGATTTATCTATCTGTTTGACTATTTAGCTGTCTCTCTTTCACATGCAGAATGATTCATTAAGCTAATTTTATTACCACTTCTGTAGGAGTTAATATGGTCCTGCTCCATAAAATTTCTTGGCATGAGTATAGCTCTTACTATATTAGTAGTTTTATTTCAAATGTTTAAATTGAAGCATAAGCTAAATGGTACTGTTGACAGTTGAGGTTAATTACTGAAAGTAATGGAGGAGTTAGAAACCCGTGTGCGGTCAGGGGATTATGATCTAGTGGCAACCAAAGAGACATGGTGGGACAGCTCACATGACTGGAATGTGGTCATGGATGGCTATGTCCTTCTCAGGAAAGACAGGCCAGCAAGGCGAGGTGGTGGAGTCGCTCTTTACATCAGAGAGCAACTGCAATGTATGGACTTCTGTCCGGGGGCGGATGAAGAGTGAGTTGAGAGTCTGAGGGTGAGAATTAAGGGGCAGGTTGGTGTGGCTAATACTGTTGTGGGTGTCTATTACAGGCCACCAGATCAGGGTGAGGAAGTTGACGAGACCTTCTACAGGCAGCTGAGAGCAGCCTTGCAATCACAGGCCCTGGCTGTCATGGGGGATTTTAACTACCCTGATGTTTGCTGGAGGGACTATTCAGCCAGCCACCCACAATCCAGGCGGTTCCTCCAGTGCATCGATGATAACTTTCTGATGCAAATGGTGGATGAACCAACCAGGAGAGGAGCGCTGCTGGATCTCATCCTCACTAACAAGGAGGGTCTGGTTGAAGAAATAAAGGTTGAGGACTGCTTGGGCTGCAGCGACCATGAGATGGTGAAATTCAGGATCTCATGTGGCAGGAACAGAATTCCAAGCAGAATTGCAACCCTGGACTTCAGGAGGGCCAACTTTGGCCTTTTCAAGCAATTGCTAGGGGAAATGCCATGGGAAAGGGGGCTTGTAGGCAAAGGGGCCCAAGATAGCTGGTTAACATTCAGGGACTGCTTCTTCCAAGGTCAAAATCAGAGCATCCTGATATTTGAATTTACCTGTTACTTTGCAGCTGTTTCCTTCTTCTCTCTCATAAAGGAATACAAAAAATCGAGAATCCTTTGATGAAATTACATGACCTTCTTCTAAGGATCTTCCTCCTTGTACTACTCATATTTCTAAACATTAGGTTATTAAAAAACTCAACAAATGTCACACATACATTAAAGGTCATCATTGTAAGGGAAAGTAGCATTTAACTTAGTTAAGGAGTTGACAATGTTTGTTAGCTGCACAAGTGTGCCAGTATTGGAAGATTACTGATGTGTCCAGCTATTTTATTATCAATAGAATATGAACCAAAATAAAAGTGAGTGTTTCCTTTTGCCACTGTCATGTTTCATTTTTTAATACTTTGTCACTATGTTTTTTATAAAGTATGCAAGCTGTGACAGAATAAACCATTTTACTAGAGCTAAAGAAATGCATATATCTATATTGTCTAATGTAGCTTAGTCAATACTTAGAATACTGCCTTTGTCACCAAACTATTTTGGTTGGCATAAAGTGTTTTAGAAGAATGAAATTAAACAGGTAAAAAGATTATGCCAGTGATATATTTTAAAAATATATTTATGAAATGACTTTCTGACTAGATAATGAAATAAAATAATGCAGTACAAGTTACTCAGGTGAACTAAGTGTTAAGATATGATTGCAATGATAAGCTAGATCCCCAGCTGATTAAAAATTACATTAAAAATATACTTTTTAACAATTGAGTAAATTGCTGAACAGCATAAAATGGACTAAAAAGTATCATAATAAGGAAGATCAATTATATGGACAACAAAAAAAGACAGCTGTTATTCTGCTTTTTGAGGAGAGCCTTCATAGTTTCTAGCATAAAGCATGTGCCAAGAAAAGAAAAGAGATGTGGAGATGCTACACAATATTATAATGTGTTATCCTGCAGGTATCCAAATTACTGTTTAAAATCAGTTACACTGCATAAATTAGGAGCAGAAAAGGTGTCCCCCATTACCAGAGCTGAATCTTGAGTTTAGAGTTGGCTGCTGTATTGTTCAGCAGATGCAACAGAAATTCACACAGCTGTTACCTGGGAAACATGTAGTTAGCTGTAGCAGCTGTAAAGCATACAGGTAAAATGGGTAAATGCCTATTAAGGTATAGCTTAGCTTATGTGTTATATGTTAATGTAGTATTTTGATTTATTGCCTAAAAACCATAGTTTTGGTCAATACAGAGGAACTCTTGTGCTAACAAGTTTTAAATAAAGCTAGCTTTATTATTTTTGTTAGTTAAGAATGCAAATTTATTTGTGAATCTTTTTTTGATTTTATAAATATATGGCATATATTTGTAATATAAGTTTATACTTCAGTTAACTACTTCCAGTTTTCAAAATGAGGTTAATTGCTTAAAAGCTTAAAATCCATTCAATTGCATGCTTTCAGAGATGATTTTTAAACATTGGATTCCATATTCTTTTTATTATTTTTTTCTTCTTTCCTCCCAAATTTCCCTACTTCATTGCATGTCTTTCTGTTTTTGTTGTACCTTTTTTGCCTATCATTATTTGCTTGTTCTCCTCTTATCTGTGTTCTTGCAGCTGTTGGACATCAGAAAACTTGCTATTAAAGCAATTACAGTAGCATCATTTTAATTTCTTCCAATGGCTTCACCTTACTAGGTCCTGGCTAGCAAGGTAGAAGGACAAATTTACATGATCTGAAAGTTTCTTCTTTTTTGTTCTATTATGTTCTACTTTATTCCTTTCTCTGTTTAGATCCCTGTCTCCTGCCATTCAGATCAAACAACAATTGTAAAGCCCTTTTGTGTAAAGCCTGTTATATACAGTGAGCTATGACTGCTCCTGAATTATAGAAGTTCCTCATCTGGAAGAAAGAGACCAGAACGAGACAACAGAGAAAAATAAATGTCAGTATGTCTAGAACAGATTGTTCCCTTCCCACAAAAGTTGCAAAAGGCAGGACTTAATGGACTATGAAACACTGAGTGAAAAGAATTCTCTATGCATTTGACGTAAAGCAGTTTTACAAAGGCTACTGCCACACTTTTCATTCTGTCACTGTTAATACAAGTTCATGCCTCACTAAAGTATCCACACTAATGATTTTCACTTTTTTTGAAGTGGGTTATTTTTACCGTTTTCTGATATGACTAATTCATATCATCTTTTAGGTATTAAGATCTGCTGATCTTCTGAAGTGTAGATTTAATCTGAGGTTTAGAAAAGTTTATTTTTTTTCTGAAATAATCTATTAATAAAGACATATTTTTATGCATAAAAATAGGAATATAACAAGAAATGTGTTTGATTTTTTTTAATATTTGTTTGCAAAGGATTTGTCTAAGACATTATTTATATGTTATAAAAATCTTCTTGAGAGATAGTTTTGACTTTTGAACAAGAAACAAATCAACCTTTCATATTCTCCACAGTTACACTTTTCTAAGCAAGAACAAGAATGCTTCATTAAAAGTAATTACAACCTTTCCTATAAATAAATATTTATAATAATATAAAAAATGCACAGGGGAAAAAAACAATAATGTATGTGTTCCAACTATGAAACTTTATCTGTGGTCCAGACCATATCTTTAAAGAATTCATGGAGTATGCTTTTTTAGTATGACTTCTGGAAATACCTGTGCACATAAGCAGCTTTATTCAAATTAGAATCCCTATTGATTTCAAATTACCAACAGAATACATATTTAGCAAATCAAGAGCTCAAGTACAAGGTAATCTTTCTCATCTCTACCAAGTAGTACTAGTAATGTGTAAATATTAATAATATTTTATTGCAAATAATCTAAAGCAAATTTTAACTTTTTGCTTTTATGTAAGATGCTATAGTAATAAAATGTAAAGTATAACTTATTAACTTTATTAAAAATAGCTTTCAAATAAATATTCACTCACATTAGTATACTGCTAAATTTACTAGAATAGTTTGGTTAAATATTGTATGAAACTATAAATGAAACCATGTTATCTTTTTCCCTTTGTATTTTTTTTTTAATTGAATCAGTTGCAGCAGAAATATATCAGTCACTTTACGAAGATGAGGTCACAAATCTAAAAAAAAAAAATGCAGTGACTTATATTGCTATATTTTTTACAGGTATAACATTCCACTGCATTTTTTGACAACAAACAATACAGGAACAACAAGAAAGTCACAGTCACTTATACTTAGAAAGTACTTTAGTGCTATAGATTCTCAATTCTGCAATAATGAATCAGGAACAGCACAGGGGTGGTAGTGGGATGATATCTCTTCTAAGGCGTCTCACATTAAAGTCTGATGTATTCCATCTTTTAAGCATGAGAAGTTATCTATTCTGGATAGGCTGAATTTTGCCAAACTAGAGCAAAGTAAGAGATAAACCAACTACATGTCAAAATTGAACACAGTCGTATTAAGCAGCAAATAGAAAACAATATTTTGTTAAGTTAAGCAGGCTATTTTTTACATTTATTAACTTAGAAGTGAATTGCTTACAAGGCTAAGTTTTTCTCTAAATCGTTTGACAGAGCAATCTGCACCACCATGGCTGTTTCTTTTCACATTTTTAACATAATTTTATTTAAAAAGTCTGAGTTTTTCTGACTATAGTTCTTAAGTTATTATGCAACATTTGTAAAATTGTGACTGTGGCAGCCTATTCAATATCTACAAAGCAAGAGATGAGCACCAAGTTCATCAAATATATGAATATCATACAATAAAGTTAATTTTATTCTGGAAAAGTGAATTTTCTCTTTTGTATAACAATATTGATTTATTTTAATTTATTTTATTTTACATAAGTGGTTACCATTCTAATACAGGCACTGTGACCTTATAACTGTCAGTGGCTTTAGGAAATGCATATTGTCCTGATGTTTCTTATTCCCAGTAAATCCACAACCGTACTCAGCAGTCAGCACAGTTGTTCCTAGATGCCTAGCCCTCAAAACTCTCCTCCTTATATGTCTTTTTTTTTCCTTAGAAGAGACATCTTCAAAAACTTTAGTAGCCTCCTTTTCACTCATAGAACAAAAGAAATAACCTTTATTCCTATACACAGTCCCTCCCCTACTCCCTCCCGCCAAAAAGAAGTACAAACAAAAAAACCCAAAACCCTCTGACATCATGAGGTAAGGTGACCTTTTCTTTCATTAAACACATTATTATTTACATGGTAATTAAGTCCTTCTTTTTAAAAATCAATTTTTCCGCCTAGGCTTCCTCTTAACTTTCAAACCTATTTCTCTGTTATCTTCTACTAAGCAGATAATTTGTCGATCTACATACTGACATTCTTTGCTATTCTTTTGCTACATTCATTACTTGTGTGTTATTTACATTGGATTTGAAGCAGCTTAGTATTGAGGCCACTTTCTTCTAAGAAGCAGGGTTTTGATCCTGATGGGAGATTTTAGCCATTAAGTTCATTAAAGTTTTTAATTTAAAACAAACTTTCTTTCTTTTCATGCAGTGGTATCACGTATTGGTTACAGCTGATCTCTAGTCTCCAGAGGATGTGTTCTGCTTTCATATTCTGGCTAATAACCTCCCTAATTTTAATGACAGCCTCCTCAATCTTACTTAATTATCTCACAGTAATAAACAAAGGAATACTTTTCAGGACAATCGTCAGATGAATGTAGCTATATAAGTATTTATTTAATTAATTAAGATATAGTAATTCAGTTAAATAATTAATTATCAGAAACCAGCTCAAGTCTGGCAATTAAAGGCTGAAATTTTATATTCTGTCAATGACCATACAGTAAAATCTTGATGTAGAATGAGATTGCAAACTTCAGAAAAGAAGATAGAAAAATGAGACTATAGAAATAAGGATGTATCAGCACACAAATATGGAAGAGATGGACAACACATGGCCCAGGAAATCTTTTTTAATCAGAAAGCTGGTGAATCAAATGGCAAAGTTTATGAATGAATGGGAAATCAATGATACTTTAAACATTTTTTACCAGTTTATCTTTCTGTTTCCCAGTTCATTGTTTATGTGGTTTGATTTACATACAACTTAGTTAATGAGCACTAAAAGCTCAAATCTTATTTTAAATTTTTCTTGAGAGTATAAATATGTTTAGCTTCCTAAACATTTAGCTTCCTAAAAAAATTACTCTTTCACTTTGTCCTGAGTTCACAAAAAAGTCTAAAAATCTAAATTATAATGCTGTCATCATCATCATGAAAATTACAAATACTTTTTACACATCTTTAGCAAAAGGTGCAGTCTGTCTTTTCTGCTCTTTTGTGTTATTTAAATATGGCTTTTCTATCTTCCTCATGGATATTTTGAGAGACCAAAATTAGTTCATTATACTAGTATTCCCGCATCTGAAATTTCTAATATTGTGAGAAAGTGCAAGCAAAATCACCTAACTTTAATCTCAGGTGTTCTAATTTAGATTGACAGTCTAATAGTAGTGATTTGGTATGAGAGCATGCCTGCGTACAGATAAATTTCTATATTCATCTACTTACCTCTTTCTTTCATAGTAGAAGAAGAATTATATTAGGTTTACATTTGCAAAAGTAATTTTCAGTATGATACCCCAAAAATGAAGATAAGAGATGAAGAGCTATCTGTGTCTTTGATGAGTGATGCTCTTTTTTGAAGTTTAAATTAGCATTGCAAAAATCTCCAGGAATTGTTTTTTACAGATATAAGTATTTCAGTGTAAATGAACTCCCAGTTGGTATTGAGGTAAAACTGTGAAAAAATATTTTTCCTAGGATGATGCAACAGTGTGATCAACAGATGGAACTGGGAGGAAAAAAAGCAAATAAATGCAAGAAAAAGGAAGAGAAGTGAACTGAAACACAAAGTCTCTAGGAAATTAAATCATAATATCTACTATGATGACATAACATAAGAAACCTTTATGAAGTTTATGAAAATTTTATGAAGCCTCCAGGACATATCATGAAACAATTCAGGATCAATATTACGTTAGATGTATGGATATTTGTAAAGATTTAGTACAGTAGTTTTGGGGTACATCATCAATGTGGTTAAGTATTTTTAACTGCTACAGGTTTTCCTAAATAAGAAGAAAAACTAAACTAAAAAATTACTGCCTTTTATTTCCATGATCCACAGCCAAATATTTTGGATTCAATTTTGATTAATCTTACTTTGAAGTAAGCTCTTTTTCTTAAATAAGAAAAGAGCATTCCATTTGAAGTACAAATAAAAAATACAGTGTCTTCCTTGGTACAACAGCATGCCAAAGAAAAAAAAAATAACCTTTGTGTTTCTGTGCTAAATGCACTATGTATGCATTAATTGTGAATTCTGAATTTTCACTGATAATTACACAGCAGAAAATTGGTAACTACAGTACTTTCTAATGGCTATCTTCTTCAACATAACTATTCAATGATAAGGGTAATTAGGACAATGGAAGTTCTCTGTTATACTTCCTTCTCTGTTTGGTTTGGATTTTCTTTCCACTAGTGTTGTTTTAGTCCGTCTAGGTTCTTCAGAAATGTCTTTTCTTTGGAGTATTTTAAGTTACACAATCAGATCTGAGAAAGTGCAACAGTGAGCTATCTGAGATCATAGGCCACAGCATAAGAGCATTGTACAGGCCCATTTGCTGACTTGAGCCTCACTCCTTCAAGAACTTTCCAGCTGGAATTTTTTTACTTTCTGTATTGTAGGTTGAAGTAAAGCAAGACCATTAGTTTTCAGTTTTCCACATTAAAAGCATTTTGTATCTTTGAGAAGTTTGGATTTATTCCTTTACACAAGCTTTTCTTCCCATGTTTACATAACAATTGGGATTTTTTTATATTATAATTGCATATTTAAGGACGCAGTTTGCACACAATTCATCCAACTTCTTGGTAAGATAACTGTAAAGGAGACAATAGGAGAGGTTATAGCGTCAATTATGTAGTTTGATCTCCAGTGTTCTGTAGAAGTCAGAAAAATTTCTACAAATGAGGTGCTTTCAGGACTATGCCCTTGCTTGATAGTTTCCTACTGGGTCTGTACAAAGTACCTCTGAACTTCAGTGAATTTATTTACAGATTAAGCATGACATATTGATAAACCTTGTAAGGTTGCATTCTGGTTTATCAATATGTCATGCTTACAGAGCAGCACAAGTCTGGACATCCTGAGGAGCTCACAGAAAATGAGTGGTCATTATTGGACCCTGTGATCCATTCAACTCCTCTTGTCAAATAGCTAAGAAGCTTTTTGTTCTTTTTTGCTGACTTCAGTTGCAGAGAGTCAGATTTTTCTTCCTATGGAAGGTGCAGTCATGACAAAGAGATTAAAGGAGGTAGCTTCCTGTTTCTTTGTATTTTGCATGACTGAGAAAAGTAGCTCTAGCATTGAGTAAGAAAAAATCTGAGTTTAAATAAATTTGTCAGAAGACAGTCATACGTGACTGCAAGTTGTATATCAGAATTCTCTGCTAGTGAGAAAGATCCCCTTTTAGTACATAAAAAAATAGAAGTAATGTGGATGTGAAGTGCAAAATGGGAAACTGTAAGTCAACTTCAATGTCCAAGGTAGTTTCAGAAATGAGAAATCGTTTGCATCTACAGGACTCCAAGCAGCTCTCTTTTTTTCTTAGCTCTGAAACTCATGGTATTTAGCTCAAACTGTGAAACCACTATACCTGATGCTCTCTGCAAACAGAATTTTTCCACAGAAAAAAATGTGTTTCTGTTGAATGCAATAAATATTTCCTACTACTTTTATTAGAAAAGATATCAAAACTCTGCTAGCAGAATTAACATGGTATGTAGTATGTAATATGATCATAATACGTGTTCCTGACAATAAAAAAGAGTGGGTTTTCTTTCAGTTTTGGAACTATTGGGTTTTGGGGTTTTTGAGTAGTTATGGTTTTTTATTTGTTCATTTTATTTTCTTTTAAAACCTTATTATAAAACTATATATATTCATACATCATTTGAGAAGATGATTTTGTGATTTTTTTTTTCCTTTCCAGAAAGTACCAAAATAAAGAACACATAAAGGATCAGGAAATGTTTTTCATTTTTGTATAATCTATAAGGCCTTCAGTGTGCCTATATTTGAACATCAGAAAACAAATGAAGTTTCAGTAAGTTTGCAGACAACACCCAGTTTGGTGGGAGTGTTGATCTGCTCGAGGGTACAAAGGCTCTACAGAAAGATCTGGACAGGTTGCATCAACAGGCTGAGGCCAGCTGCACGATGTTCAACAAGGCCAAGTGCTGGGTCCTACACTGGAGTCTCAACAATCCCATGCAAAGCTACAAGCCTGGGGAAGAGTGGCTGGAGAGCTGCCTGGCAGAAAAGGACCTGGCCTGTATCAGAAATAGTGTGGCAAGCAGGATTAGGGAAGTGATTGTGCCCCTGTACTTGGCAATGGTGAGGTTGTACCTTGAATACTGTGTTCAGTTTTGGGCCCCTTGCTACGAGACTTTGAGGTTCTGGAGCACTTTCAAAGAAGAGCAGCAAAGCTACTGAAGGGTATAGAGACCAAGTCTTACGATGACAGCCTGAGGGAACTGAGTTTGTTTAACCTGGAGAAACAGAGGCTGAGGGGAGACCTTATCACTCTCTACAATTACCTGAGAGGAGATTGTAGTGAAGTGAGTGTTGGTCTCTTCTCTTAAGTAACAAGTGATAGGAAAAGAAGAAATGACCTCAAATTGAACCAGGGGAGATTTAGATTAGGTGGATCCATTTAGTGTATAAAGGAAAGGCTGTGGATGTTCTCTACCTGGAATTTAGTAAAGCTTTTGACACCATTTCCCACAGATTTCTCCTGCAGAAACTGTTTGCTCATGGCTTGGATGGGTGTACTCTTTGCTGGGTATAGAAATGGCTGGCTGGCCAGGCCCAAAGAGTTGTGGTGAATGGGGTTAAATGCAGTTGGTGGCCAGTCACAAGTGATGTTCCCCAAGGCTCAGTACTAGAGCCAGTCCTGCTTAACATCTTTATCAATGATCTGGATGAGGTGATCAAGTGCACTCTCAGTAAATTTGCAGATGACACCAAGCTGGGTGGAAGTTATGATCTGCCTGAGGGTAGGAAAGCTTTGCAGAGAGATCTGGACAGACTAGATTGATGGGTCAGGACCAATTGCATGAGTTTCAATAAGACCAAATGTCAGGTTCTGCACTTTGGCCACAACAACCCCTGGCAGCACTACAGGCTTGGGGAGGAGTGGTGGAGAGCTGCTCAGCAGAGAGGGACCTGGGGGTGTTGGTTGCCAGCCAGCTGAATATGAGTCAGCAGTGTGTCCAGGTGGCCAAGAAGCCAATGGTACCTTGACCTGTGTCAGGAAAAGGGTGACCAGCAGGATCAGGGAAGTTATTCTACTCCTGTACTCAGCACTGTTGAGGCTGCACCTCAAGAACTGTGATCAGTATTGGTCCCCTCACTACAAGAAGGACATGGAGGTGTTGGAGCAGAGAAGGGTAATGAAGCTGGTGAAAGGCTTGGAGCCTTATGAGGAGTGGCTGAGAGAACTGGGATTGTTTAGCCTGGAGAAAAGGAGGCTGAGGGGAGACCTTACTGCTCTCTACAACTACCTGAAAGAAGGGTATAGAGAGGTGGGGGTCAGTCTCTTCTCACAAATAACAAGTGATAGAATGAGAAGAAATAGCTTCAAGTTGCACCAAGGGAAGTTGATTGGATATTTTCTTTACTGAAAAGGTTATTGGGCAATGGCATGTGTTGCCCAGGGCAGTGGTGGAGTCCCCATACCTGGAGGTATTTAAGAGTCGTGTGGACATAGTACTTAGGGACATGGTTTAGTGGTAGAATTGACAGTGTTAGGTTAATGTTGGACTTGATGATCTTAAAGGTCGTTTCCAATCCAGGCAATTATGTGATTCTGTATTAGGAAAAAATTCTTCACCAAAAGGCTTATCAAGCATTGGAACAGTCTGCCCAGGGAAGTGGTTGGGTCACCATCACTAGAAGTATCTAACAGATGCATAGATGTGGTGCTTAGGGACATGGTTTAGTGGTAGAATTGACAGTGTTAGGTTAATGTTGGACTTGATGATCTTAAAGGTTTTTTCTAACCAAAACTATTCTATGATTCTGTGATTTCAATAAAAGAGTGAAGGCTGATCAAGGTAGAGATATTGTCCTCTCCCCACTGACACTTTATTTATGAGCACTATTTATTTTACTTGAAGACTGATAAACTTGCAAAGAGTGCAAAATTCATATGTAGTCAATTAACAGAATCAGGTTCTTCAGCTGTCACAAAAGGTTATTTGCTATGT
>NW_010333459.1:0-5807 GCF_000700745.2 Antrostomus carolinensis | reverse complement strand
TATATATATATGTATACAATTCAAATGAACTATTTGCAAACAGGCTTATTCTTTGTTCAATGAACTAGGTCATTAATACAAATCCATTTAAGAATTGAGATATAAATATGACATTTTTCCACATACAAATTTTATGAAGATTAAAAACTATAATCCATGTTAGTTCGATAAAGAAAAAAGTGTGACATCACAAAATCTAATAATACTACATCCTATATATGAAGCTATTTAAAATTTAGCTACATAAGGTTTTGTTTCATTTTGCTTTTTAAGATTTAAGATGTCCTGGTTTTGCTAGGATAGAGATAATTTTCTTCTTAGTAGCTAGAAAGCACTGTGTTTTGTTTTCAGTGTGGGATTTGTTATGAGAAGAACATTGATAACATACTAATATTTTTAATTGCTGCTGGAAGATGAAAGACATCATTGTTTTCTAGTTTGCAAGTGTGAAGGACTGGGAGGGGAAGCATACTAATGAGCAAAACCCAAAAATGACATTTGGATATGTCAGTGAGATACTCCATATCATATCACATCGTGTTCAGTATATAAACGAGCATTGACAGGAAAGCTGGAGGATTCTCTCTGGCATTGCTCAGGATGTCTCTTCCAGGATTGTGGGTTTAGGTTCAGGGTTCCTTCTCACTCTTCCAGGATCTCTATCTGCAGATAATATTATTATCACTACTTTATCTTATTCCAGTTATTCAATTGTTCTTATCTCAACTTACCAGTCTTCTTACCTTTACCCCTCCAATTCTCTTCCCTGTTCCCTGGGTAGGAGGGGACAGGAGGGAGTATGAGTGGTTGTGTGATGTTTGGCTGCCACCCAAGTTAAACTACTAAGTAAGGGGTTTTTTTCTTAGCAGTGTGGTTGCAGCAGAAAGACCACTATTTGAAATACCAATGTAACAGAAACAAAGATGACTGACATCTATACTTTCTTCTGCCTTTTATCATATCCCATGTGCTAAATGATTTGGTCATAAAGCTAGGATACAGTGCACTTCATTGATTAAAACTAAAATTTGTGTGGCTATTGTATACCACAACTTTATACGATTCATTGGCTATTTTAAATTCAGACAGTCTGCAAATTACCTCAGCACTGAGGAAAATTAACATAAAGGAAAAAAAAAAAAAGTAGATAAATATTGTATTAGTCTTTATGGTATTCAAAGTACAAAATAATATTGGCAGTGCTATAAATCTTTCAGATATAAATACCTTGATTTTGGGAAAGGATAGGCTGCAAAAATAACGAAGTAATTATAGATACGTTAACAACAATTCTCTTGCAAGATCACTTACTTTAACAAGCCCAGAAAGCTATCAGTGAACAAAGGAGACATTGAACTAACAACCAGCGTATTTCAGAAACATTTTCAAATGTTTCATAAGAGATTGGATGGGGAGTTAGATGATACATCCCTCTAAAAGCAGATTTATTATTTTTTGACAAATTTTTGGATGGGGTTCTACTTGTACAGAATAAGAAGAATTATACCTTAAAGACCATTTTAACAATTAATTTTCACACTGATTACCTATAAAACAAAAACATCAATTTGACATTTAGTAACAGAAGAGCCTGCTATGAAGAGTTACATTTGTCAGAAAACTGCAGACATAAATTTTGTTTTACATTTTTTTTCTTTCTTTCCCAAAATCTAAAGCCTTTCAGCTTAACTTCTATCTCACACCACTAAGCAGAGGATCTTGCTTGTCTTTAGTGTACCTTCCTCTTTTCTGTAGTATTTTCTGATGATACTCAGCAAAATAAACACAGTACTTACCATTAGGGTAGGAGAGAGATTTTCGGTGACATTTCCTTTAATGAATGTAGTCCTATCTTTTTGTCATTATCTGCAAATAGATTCTGAATTCCTCAAAATATTTAAAAACACACAGATAGATCCTCTTCCCTTGACAAGAACTATCTGGCACTTCTTATATTTGTTGCTCATAATGCTATGTTTTTATGTTTTTTCCATTTCATTAAGTCTCCTGCTCCCTATGGATGGCACGTCAAGATAGCTGCAAAAATATTGATTACATTGCAAACATTTTACACTATCCTCCCACAATGCTGCCTGAAAACAAATGCATTATCTCTAATATCTGAGAGACAATAAATGTTGGCAAAAAGCAAATGAAGCAGATAGCACTTTGAAGTTTAAGTATGATTACAATACCATTCCATATTGTACTGCTTATAAATGTGAGATAGAAGGCTGAAAGGCATAGTGGGCATCTCTCACTGTGGAATGACAATTTAGAAGTACAAAGCATGGAACATGACTCCGCCAGTCTTGCAGGTAATAAATTTGTAGATGAGACATGGCTGAGAGCCTGTTACACATTGGGAGATCAAATACAGAATAAAGTGATCAATTCCTTTCAAACTTGCTTATTTACAGGAATGAAAAAGCATGCAGTATAAAATTTATGTACAAAACAATAAATCACCCTTGGAGTTTCTAGAAATTATAAACATTTTCTTTTTAACAGAAAATACACAGCGTAATTTTAAATCAGCTTTGCCAGAAAATGGAAGTTAACAGATCAATGAACTGAAAGTGAAGGCTCAACTTGCTAAGGAGAGTATTCAATTAGTCATGTACAAACAAAACAAAGAAAAAACACTCTTGATTTGAAAGCACAGATAATTTTTCTCTGATTTTCCAGAGTTTAAAGCAAACATACAAATGTTAATAGAGTGAAACTTTAGTTGATAATAAAAAAGTTTTCAGAATGGTTTATTACATACTTAAGAGATATAATTTGGAAAAGTTATTACTATTAGTTATTAGTAACTTATTTAATATTTTGTTAACATGGGAGGAATACGTGACAAAAGCAAAACAGATAGCTAGGTAAATGTTCAAGATAGCACCAAAGAAAAGAAATAAGGAGTAAAAAAGTGTCTTAACAGTGACAGAACTAGCTGTATGGAAATGCACTTCGATCTTTCAAGGTACACAAAAAAGATAAAAAATAAATTTCCTATTTTTTTCTCTGCAGGGTCAGAGACCTAAAACTCAAGAGTATTCACCTGGCAAAGGGGATCTCTGATTTATTAAGGCTGTGGGTGGGACTTTTAATATTTTAATGTGTGGAGTTTTTCTTTAGATAAACATAGACCAGTAAATAAACGCATGAGATTTCATTTTTTTTAAACTAGTTTTAGTATAAAATGTAAAAGCTGAGTATCTTTAATTTATGCAACTGAAGCTTCACAGTTATTAAAGTACAAAAATCTGGTAACAGATGGCCTCTTAGTTTGCCAGAAAAAAATCGTAAAAAATCAAGGAGAAGATGAGTTAGATTAGAAATAAGACATATATTTTCATTCAATGTAAACAAGCTGGATTGAAAACTTCTGATAATGGCCTTGACATCTTGTTTCACCATTTTCAGAACAAAAGACTTAAGTTAATGAGTTTGACTTTTTTTTTTTTTCCTAAAAAGTCATATTTCAGTAAGTAAAAAGATAAAATAAAATAGGTATAAGGGAACTATTTTATTTTCCTGGGAGAAAATAAAAATAATAACTTCTAAAAATATAAGAATTTGTCCAAAATATTGCTTCTCAGAGCATTTAAAACTTTCTGTTTTGATCTTACTTGACATGAAGCCAGATGGGAAAAACTCAAAACCCTTTGCAAAATGGAAACTGTTTACTCTACAAAGCTTTCAGTAATTTACTTAGTAGTACTGCCAAGAGTAGAAGATATTCCTTATGAAATATAAATATGCATTAGGTTGCATACTTGAACAAGCCTGAAATGAGAAATCCTGTGAAGAATGTTGTTGCCAAATAACAGAGGAACCAGAAAACTATTTACAAAATGTCTGAATGCAGTTGACCTCTGGGATAGTGTGAGTTTTTGTGCATGATTTTACACTTTAATACACATGGAAAATAATAATACAACTGAAAACAAATGAGAGAGAAGGGTAATTTTAACTTTGTAAAACATTGTCTGTTTCTTACATAGATGGAGAACATCGAAAGGAGACGGATAAACACTGACTGGATAATATTGTTTAGTAAAATTACTCTCTCCTACTTTGAGTACAACAGAGAGAGCAAAATATGTAAAAATGGATTTGAAATAATTTGGTGTAAGAAAAAAATGCTTGGCTCAACTATTACATTGAAATCAATTTAGTTTTCCATTTATTCATGGAATCATAAAATGGTTAGTGTTGGAAGGGACCTTAAACATCATCTAGTTCCAAGCCCCCTGCCATTGCAGGTACACCTTCCACTAGACCAGAAAAGAAGGCTTTGGGGTGACGTTATAGCAGTCCTCCAGTTCCTGAAGGGGGCCCAGAAGAAAGCTGGAGAGGGACTTTTTACAAGGGCAGGTAGTGATAGAACAAGGGGTAATGGCTTTAAGCTGAAAGATGGTAGGTTTAGATTAGATATTAGGAAGAAATTAATCGAAAGGAGACGGATAAACACTGACTGGATAATATTGTTTAGTAAAATTACTCTCTCCTACTTTGAGTACAACAGAGAGAGCAAAATATGTAAAAATGGATTTGAAATAATTTGGTGTAAGAAAAAAATGCTTGGCTCAACTATTACATTGAAATCAATTTAGTTTTCCATTTATTCATGGAATCATAAAATGGTTAGTGTTGGAAGGGACCTTAAACATCATCTAGTTCCAAGCCCCCTGCCATTGCAGGTACACCTTCCACTAGACCAGAAAAGAAGGCTTTGGGGTGACGTTATAGCAGTCCTCCAGTTCCTGAAGGGGGCCCAGAAGAAAGCTGGAGAGGGACTTTTTACAAGGGCAGGTAGTGATAGAACAAGGGGTAATGGCTTTAAGCTGAAAGATGGTAGGTTTAGATTAGATATTAGGAAGAAATTATTTACTGTGAGGGTGGTCAGACACTTGAACATGTTGCCCAGAGAAGCTGCGGATGCTCCCTCCCTGGAATCGTTTAAGGTCAGGTTGGATGAGGCTTTGAGCAACCTTATCTAGTGGGAGATGTCCCTCCAAGATACTGGAACATTATAATAACTATAGCAAAATCAAAAACTTGTCTTCATAATCCGTAGTAAGTGATAACAATTAAGGAATAATATTCTAGGCCTGAACTGATTCAATTTCAGACTAAAAGTTCTGATTTTGCTTTTTCTAAACTTTTTAATATTGCTGAAACAATCTTTTCTATTTGCATTTCAAATGCTAAACTAAATATATTTTACTATTCACATATATACATTTCTTTTACAAATGCCCACCTTCTGTAGCTACAATTATAAGTTTTATTTGAAAAGGTGCACTGAATATGGTTTCTATTTGTGGTGGGTTGACCCTGGCTAAAGGCTAGATGCCCACCAAAGCCCACTCTATCACTCCCCCTCCTCAACTGGGCAGGGGGAGAAAAATATAATGAAAAGCTCGTGGGTCAAGATAAGGATGGAGAGAGATCACTCACCAATTACTGGCACAGGCAAAACAGACTCAACTTGGGGGAAAAAACAAATTTAATTTATTACTAATCAAAATTAGAGGATAATGAGAAGTAAAACCAAATCTTAAAACACCTCTCCCAACCCCTCCCTTCTTTCCCGGCTTAATTTCTTTCCCGATTTTCCACCTCCTCCCCCCAGCAGCAGAGGGGGACAGGGAATAGGGGTTCAGGTCAGTTCAACACACGTTGTTTCTGCTGCTTCTTCCTCCTCAGGGGGAGAAAGTCCTCCACGAACTTCTCCAGAGTCAGTCCTTCACATGACTGAGAGTTCTCCAAGAAATGCTCCAGCATGGGTCCTTTCCATGGGATGC
>NW_010333458.1:0-1549 GCF_000700745.2 Antrostomus carolinensis | reverse complement strand
TTATTATTTCTTTTCCCCTTGCAGGCAGAAGCGACTTTATCCCGAGTTTTAAAGCCAGGGTTTTCCAAGGTGCTCAGCTCAGCCTCCCCTGGCTCACGAAGCTTTCCCATGGGAAACACCAATGTGGTGATGTCCCCTTTGAGATGGAGACGCTGTTGGGATCAGAAACAGGGTGTGATCGATGGGAACCCCCCTCTAGGAACCACATTTTGGGAAAAATTCCGAAGAAAAAGAAAATCTAGGCCCTCCTAACGCGGCGCTTTACGTGAAACATCTGTTTCATTATGGGAACATTGGAAAAATAATTGTAAAAAAATAACTAAGCTCTAAGAAAGGTTCAATTTACAGCAAAATTAAATTAAGGGCAAAGATGTTTGTTTACACCCCAGCAAAATATTGATGCCAAAGGTATAAAATCTGGTGAAAAAGCTGCATGGAGAGCGTGTCCG
Organism: Antrostomus carolinensis; assembly: GCF_000700745.2. Taxonomy (NCBI): domain Eukaryota; kingdom Metazoa; phylum Chordata; class Aves; order Caprimulgiformes; family Caprimulgidae; genus Antrostomus; species Antrostomus carolinensis. The sequence continues at coordinate 1,100 of NW_010333458.1, read as the reverse complement.
GGGTTGTGAGCAGCGCTGCCACTTCTACTCTCCTTTTTCTTTGGGCTGAAAAATGTGTTTTGTCGCTGATTTTCCTCCCGTGGAGCTCGTGCTGGGCTGGCGTTCCTCAGGATTTTATCATTTAGAACAGAGAAGGGCCACCAGGATGATCCCAGGGCTGGAGCAGCTCTGCTGTGAGGACAGGCTGAAAGAGTTGGGGCTGTTCAGCCTGGAGAAGAGAAGGCCCCGGGGAGATCTTATAGTGGCCTCCCAGTACCTGAAGGGGCTACAAGAAAGCTGGGGAGGGACTTTTCATAAGGGCAGTTAATGACAAAACAAGGGGAAATGGGTTTAAGCTGAAAGAGGGGAGGTTTAGATGAGATATTAGGAAGAAGTTCTTCACTGTGAGGGTGGTGAGACACTGGAACAGGTTGCCCAAGGAAGTTGTAGATGCCCCCTCCCTGGAAGTGTTGAAGGCCAGGCTGGATGAGGCTTTGAGCAACCTGGTCTAGTGGAAGGTGTCCCTGCTGCTGGCAGGGGGGTTGGGACTGGATGAGCTTTAAGGTCCCTTCCAACCCAAACCATTCTATGATTCTATGATTCTATGATTTTTTACCTGCGAGGACTAAAGTCTGGAGAAGGTTGTAACCTTCAATTAGGGATCTGGGTCACTTCCTAATGTTTGGAGGGATAGTTTGGGGTGAGGGAAATATGTTGTTCTACATGGACCTTCCTGCCAAACTTGCAACGAGAGCAAATCCTTCTAGGCCAAGCAATAAATCCCCAAAATGAAAGGTTTACGATGGAAACGCTGACAGACCCGTAACTAACACCTTCCACCCGGCAGCAGAACCGTTCAGTAGCTCTAAGCTGAATTAGCAGCGGCGCGGGCAGCCTTCGAGGATCGCTGTCCTGAGCTGGCCTTCCCTCCGTGAAGATGTGCAGCGAGGCGATGGCTTTTAATTCCCTTTTAATCTTTCTCATGAACTTTTGTCGGTCTAACTTGCATGAAAAATGAGGAATGTTCCTGTCTTGGTTTTTAGCTGGGACTGAGCTGGGTTTCTTTTTAGTAGCTAGAATAGGGTGGTATGTTGGTTCCAGCTGGGATTTGTTAGGAGAGA
>NW_010333457.1:0-8637 GCF_000700745.2 Antrostomus carolinensis | reverse complement strand
TGGCCTCTAGCCAGGGTCAAACCACCACAACAATAAAGGCTTAAAGGCTTTGTTGAACTTGAGGACTAGATTTAGAATCATAGAATGGTTTGGGTTGGAAGGGACATTAAAGCTCATCCAGTTCCAACCCCCCTGCCATCAGCAGGGACACCTTCCACTAGACCAGGTTGCTCAAAGCCTCATCCAGCCTGGCCTGAAACACTTCCAGGGAGGAGCAGCCTCTCTGGGCAACCTGTTCCACTGTCTCACCACCCTCACAGCAAAGAATTTCTTTCTTGTATCTCATCTCAATCTCCCCTCTTCCAGTTTAAAGCCATTTCCCCTTGTTCTGTCATTAACTGCCCTTATAAAATGTTCAAACATAAGAAATACATTCAGAATAAGAATTGTGCCTGATACTGGACATCACAAGGAATGGCACTTCTTCCTTCCCTCCACTGCTAGCTATTCAGCATACCCCACTGCTACAGAAACTTTTATCTTAGTCATACTAAACCTTTTTTTTACTTGCTTGAAACCCTCATGCCTTGGCGTTCTGAGCTCATTTTCACTGTGCAGAGTCTCTGCTGTCCTGAGAACCAGAATGAAGAACATCGTGGACACATTTGGTGTACTCTGGCCCTCTCAGCGCTGAATCAGTCTAACTGTTCATGGAGACATCTAAATTTAAGAACAGCACTTCATGGGCTGTTGCACAGAGGAGACTCAAGGATGCAGTTGCTTTCAGGGTTGGTGCTTCAGTGCTAGCTATTTCTGTATTGGTTCCAAGAAGTCTGCAATTTCTCTGCTTGCAAACAGCAGATACCAGCACCCTGAAAACAACAGGAGGTGAGATAGCCTGCGTCTCACGTGAGATTTGGCTTCTGTGTCTCAGTTAATGGCAGGCAGCATCCAGTTGATGCCTCTCTATTGGTTGCAGCCCCAGAGCAAACTTTGCAGTGGCTGGTTCCCATGTTGCTGCGCTGCACTGTGCTGTGTTGTGTGCACAGATGTCTGCGCACCTCCTTGTACCTACGTACCAGAATAAATCAAAAGACAGGGCCGTGCAGCGTAGGAGGCAGCACTGCCATTGGATTGTCAGGCTAATCATAATACTCTTAAGACCCTCCTTCTCTGTGATCTCTTCATCTGGGAATATTCATAGTCTCTTTGATGGTTCTTTACTGAAACTGAGAATCCCAGAGAGCACAAATGCTCTCTTTTATTATGGCAATACATAACTTAATTTTGAGGCAGATCACAGATTTCTGTCTGACATTTCTACCTTTCAAGTGTTGCAAGTTTTTCAGCAAACAGTGAAGGAAAGGGAAAAAGACGAAGCCACCATGTTAAATGTTAATGTATTTTTCTTCTCCCTCTGGAGGTAGGTCTCAGTAAAATGTATAACAGTTTTAAATCTTGTTTCAATACGTTTTTATGTGAAAATATATGAAGTGTAGTCTGAAAGGACAAAAGAAAATTCTCATTTGTCCTTTAGGCAAAGCTTTTTAAGTCTTCATACATAAAATATGATTGAGAATACCAGTGGCATTTCAACTAGAGACAAAAACAAGGTTAAAAATGTTCTCAACTCTCCTAAAAGTAGAAGTTTCATTCCTAAGTTCTTTGTGAAAACCTTTATAAATAAAGTGGTGCAGGACACAATTGAACTGCTGAATGCAAACTTACTCAGTTGAAGGGAGAATTCAGTTAGCGCAGTGCTGGCTATGAAAGATGCATCTGTCCGTGGTGTTAATGGGACTGTGTCCTGGTTTGGTGGTGGTCTTTGTCTTCTGAAAAAGAGACAAATGTACAGATTTACTAATCAGGAAAGCTTCCACCTTAACTATAAATTCTTAGGAACAACCTTTGCAGTTTGGTTTCATCACATAAAAACTAAAGCAACAGCCCTGGTTTCAGATTGTAGTGAACTGAAATGTAAATTACTTTCTGTCCTCCTGCTTGGAAAAAACTGTTTTTTGAAGCAGCAACACTCCATCAGAGGGGGCTGTAGTTAAGAAAACAGAACAGGTGAACTTTGGAATGTGCATTTACAAAGAGAAAAATACCATTTGTGTCTCAGGTGCTTCCTGCCTCTGTGGATATGGCTTTGCTCTGTGTGAGAGCACCTCTTGGTGTTCCATTGCTGCTCTCTGGATTTGGCCAGTCATGAAATTGTGAAGTGCAGAAGTGATTAATACTTTGATTCGTGCCTTTTTCTGGGTGGAAGAAGAAGTATCTGCTTGTGTCTCACCCTGTCTACGTAAAGGCACTTGTATTCTAGCTCACACAATCTCTAACCCAGCTGTGGCTGCAATGCTTCAAGTTGGCTGTAGCCTGCAGCAGAAGCCAAGGGGAAAGTTCAGACAGGTTGATTTATCAGAGAATCTCAAAAAATGTTTCTTTCTATTTATCTGCTACATTTTTTTCCCCTGATCAATCCAGTTGTCTGAGTGACCAAGCCCCTGAAGCTGCTAACAAAGGCAGGAGATGCATGTGAGCAAGGAGGATGAAAAGACAGGAATCCTTTCAGGTAATGTAAAACATCTTGGCTTTGAGTCTCTGTGTTTTTTTCTCTGCGTAGATCTGCATAGTCCCTCCTGGGGTAAAACCACCCCAGCTTGGGGCAGTGTTGGTTAGCAGTGTGAAGAAGTCTTTGTGTGCACATTGTTCAACACTGATATTGGCACAGTGCATTTGTAGCAAGGCTTCTTTTGTTTGAGAAACCAATATAATGACTTTGCAGGCATTAGAGGGATTTGTGAGAACACCTGTAGCTATGGAGCAAACCAGCTCTCTGGAAGGTGAGATCTTAACTCAGTAGTGCTGGCCACAGTTTACTGACAGGCTGCATGAGATGATAATTTGCTTGATAAAGAAACCCCTCTTTAGAAGTCTCCTCGACTTTGCATTCCTACATGGGTGACACCATATATGCCCAAGTTCCTTATTTAAATCTAATTTTGAACAATTTTTATCCTCTTGTCATTGAGGTATCGTAATTTCTGCTCTGTAGCAGTAGCTGTTTATTTTGATGTTTTATCTTCTTTTTTTTTATTTGCAATCCAAACTGACCTTTTTACTACACAACCACTTGAAAAAGAGATGTCCTGCTCACATAAGGAATGCCTCAAGAGAAGGGCAGTCCTGCATAATTTCCTATCCTCTCACAGAAAGCCTTCATCTTGGAAACCTGGGGAATATTACTTTCTGGCCCTGCACACTCTCCCGGGTAGAAAGGTCCTGAAACACAATTTATTGTAAAACACACAGTGGTTACAGAGCTAGCACAGTCAATGATATTCCTTTTATTACCACTCAGATGAGAACACAAAATGACATTGGAAAGCAGTGAACTCACCAGAAGGGCAGAGAAAGCCATTAAATTCAACACGCATCATATTTCATAATCAGAATCCTGCAGTCAGAGCTGACACCACTGAATGAGTTTGTTGCAGTCATGATAATATAAAACCCACTGCATCTGCTTCCCTTGGCACTTTTCTTTGTAGACCCTTGCAGTGTATGGGCTATTAATCATCAGTAGCCAGGGACACTGCAGACCAATGCACTTTGTATTGCATAAATTGAAAATGCATCACTATTAGAGAGAAAACTGCCTTCTGTACATCTCTATTTAGATAAGCAGTTTCCTAAAGGCCTGCTATGCTATTATGGCTAACCACTTAATTGGAGTTCTTTCCACAGCCTCGTAATTGGGGTTGGGGGGAGGGTAGTGCAATCCCTTTTGTAGTGTGTATGAAAACAAGGCAGGGGAAGTGTTCCTTTCCTACCTAGGAAGCCTGACAGGGCTGGAGGTGGAGGTGAGGAAATGCAGACAAATACACTGTGTCATTTAACCTCACTAAATTAACTTCATAAACGAGAGGGCTGAGCGTACCTGTGCATGAGAGAGGGATGTTGTGTAGCCTCTGTGTTAATGAATTTTCAGTAGCTGACTGGAGCAAGGGATTGCCAGAAGAAGGGCTGTTGCCTTTCCTTCCATTAGCTCTGCTCACAGAAGAGGGTAAGCTAAGGTTTGGGAGGATAAAAAAGTTTTAGTGGCAACCTGAGAAAAGGGAATTGCAAATTCAGTCCTGAAAATCGCTTTTTTTTTTTTTTTTTTTAAAGAGAACCCATTTTATTCTACCGTCATTTGTCCAAGTTTTATATGTGAAGAGGAAAGATCAGTAACTAATGAAAATGAGAGATCTGAAGTAATTTGACAATGAAAGTATAGCTTTTAAACAGCATGTGTTTAACTGTAATTGCTGCATGGTTTAAGTATTTTCTCTTGGAGGGCTGTGGTCAGTGTTCAGAATTTCATTGATCTTTGGTTGTAACTGCCCACAATTCTCGTTACATCTACCAAACCCTGTGGGTCTGACTTCCTAGCATGTGAGTCAATGATGTGTCAGAAGGACATGAGTCTGATGAGTTGAAATTACGTGAACTTATATTGTATCCCACATCTTCTGGTACTTGCTAGCTCAAACATAGATGTATCAGCTCAAGTAGTCAGGCTAGACCCAAGTCAGAACTGAGTTTAAATTGAGACCTGTACACATAGCCTGTTCAGAACTGTGATCTTCAGCCTCTCCCAGACACTGCCTAATTTGGCTGTGTTTACATTTCAGCTACACTTCTTCACTTCACTTCTTTGGGCAAAGTTCTCTAGAAAGTTTCAAGTCCAACCAAAACAAAAAATATCCCTGTCTTGACTGATCCAAACAGCTCAGAGGATCTCTTGTCACTCGGGTACTTTGTCAAATTAATTTGTTTTGGGGAGGTGCTTCCTGAGCGTGTCTGTCAGTGAGGTTATCTAGGCAGAGGTGGAGGCTATGGAGAGCCCAGGCTGTTAGAAGGATGGAGAAAGGAGGGTCAGGCTCTATCCCACAATCATAGACTTCTGTTTGCCTGTCTGTTAACAGTAAGACATGGGAGTGGTGCCCTGCACCTCAGTTGGGTAGGGCTGGCTGATGACTGGCACTGACTTGCTTCCCAATACAGCAGTAATTCCCAAGCCCTGACAAAGAAGTGACAGAGATATGAGAGGCCCCTTCATACAGAAAAGAAGAGGGGGCATGCTGCAGTCATTCCCAGAATTGCATACAGTCAGCGTCATCCTCTTTGAAGTCCTACCAGTTTGTGCCTTTTTACTCTGGGATGTAATCCTGTTACAGGTTAAGCTGATCTGAATCCAGGCTGCTGTTGTCCTGCCCTGCCCTGCCCTCCCAGTGTGCTCCTACGTGCTTTGGCACTGCTCTGCGTGGCAGAAGTTAAAGCAGGTTTTGCTATATTCAGTTTCAGCAGAATGAGCTCTCAGAACTGGCTCGATGATTATTTGTGTATGTGATAGTGGTGCCCAAAAGGGAACCAGGAATAAGGGCTGCACTTTACTCCAAGAAGTACAATTCAGTTTTAAACTCTGATCATTGGGTCAATAGCAGGTAAGAGGGACAGAGAGGTCACTTAATTCAGGAGTTATGAAGGAGAGCAGCATCTTTACAAAGGATGACAGTTTACTCTTTAGAGAGAATTAGATCTGCTCAGTTAAAAAGAACACTCAGAAGTTGGCTAGTTGCCTTCATTTTGCAGTTTAATGAGAATTTAACTTCATTCTAGGTAAACTGGTGGCAAGTTATAACCAACTCTAATTGTTGGCTATGTGGTAAAGCACTCAGCTGAATTATGATGAAGAACTTATTACCATCTTTAACTAGAGGTAACAAGGAGTATGTTCTACTTTAAAAGTAATTCTGTGCTTTTCTGTGATGTAATCAGAGAAGGAGAAAAACTGTATTTAACTGAATTCAGGACCAGGACAGGACTGGTAAGCAATTTGATTTTGGGACTGATGCCTCTGTCTAATACCTGAACGTTAATGATACCTATAAAAAAATGCAGAAATGGATGTAGGGGAGTTTTGTGTGCTCTCTGCTGTCTATCACAAAGGACTCTGAAGCCTTGAGAGCTACCCGATCTGATTTTAAAAGCTTAAGTAATTACAGTAACACCATTCAGGTTATGAAAAAGCCCTTTTGAAAAAACAAGCAATACTATCTGCTCCCAGTATTACTACTGCTTAGTATTGGTTTCTACAAAATTACCTATTCAAAAATATTGGAAGTTTTTCTTTTCAAAAAACCAACCAAAATCCCTAAATCCTCACACTCATATTTAAACCTATCCATGCTTAAATTTTAGCTTTGAATACAAGTTGTTTTGCAAAAAAAAATAACATCAATGCATGGAAAGATCTTGCTGAAAGAAATAAATTATGCAGAGGTTTTCTAAATAATTTAACAGATACAGTAAACAAAAATTATGACTTTTTACAAAACACCCTCAAGTTGCTAGCATTTTGCTCCTGTGGTAACAGATACGGGTTCTGTGTTTTTAGGCTTTAATTTTAATCACACAGTATCCTGTCCTTGGTCAGAGCAGTGTTACAGATACAGAGTAATGTCCCAAAAGCCCTGTCAAATGTTGTGCTAGCATCCTTTCACACTTCTTCTGTAAATAAAAGTAGCTGTATGCTAATATCCTACTCTTTGCTGTAAAACTATTACTATTATAAAATACTCTAGTATCAGAGAGTGAACATGGCTTTGAAAAGAAGATCTCATTATATGTTAGTTGAATTTCTTGATGTGGTGAGGGGTTAAAATAGGTAACCTATTCAAATAATCAGTTCAGCTGACCAGAGTTAAAAAAAACCAAACCAAACCAAAACAAAAAACCCCAAAGCCATGGTGTGGAAACCATCACAGATTTCTTGTCTGTATCCTCATTTCTTTAGATTAATTTCTGTTAGTCAGCAATGCCTTTTATTAATGCTTTGATTTCACTTGGGATGTCACAACCCCTGGTTCAATCTTCTGATAGGTTTTTGTCAATATTATTTTATTTTTTAAAACGGCTTTGACATATTGCCCTTGTCATACATAAAGCTATATTTAATATAAATTAAATTAATATCACCAATCTGTGGACCTAGAAGGAAGAGAAGAACTGTGGCTCCCAGGTACAACTGATTGACGCTGTGCTGAGGACAGTACAGCTTGTACAACACCATTTATCTGCCTGAGGCTGTGTTAGAGGGGCACATAGTGTAGTTGTACACATGGTGAAACCACACATGGATTTTCCTTCACTCTCTGTGTTGGAGTAAATTGAAGAAGAATGAATTCAGAGTGCCACTGTCCTCGTTCAGCCTGAGCCTCGTCTGCGCAGCAGGAGCAAGGTGTGCGGTTAGTGCTCTGTGTGAGGCTGGTACCAGCCTGGTATTTTACGCACTAGAGGGATGTCAGTGTGGATTACACAGGAAAATCATCACCATTGCTCTGCCTGGTAACTGTAGGTTTTCAGGCTTATGTCCTGGGAGTCCTTCCTTCTAGTGCCACTGGGCTTGATGATTTAGCGCAGTTCCCCAACTTAAAGGGACATAAAGTGATTTCCTTGCAGGCTTCAGTTGTGCATCCCACTGGTTTCATGAAAGCAGATGGGAATGACAGGTAGCTTGATTTGGCAGTAGCCTGGTATTTTCACTATGGGGAAAACACAGCTTTAAAATAACCTAGTTATTTTTGTGAAACAACATGTTCAAGATTGATTCCTTACTTCTGGAAGCTGTTGCAGCTGAAAGTGTAGCTGTTTAAAGACGTACAGGTGGAGCAGCCAGGGTCATCCACATAAATCATTGCCCACTGTTGACAAGAAATTTAACAGTTTGGGTTTGTTGTTAGGAGAGCATGCACAATTGGATATGTTGAAATCTTAATGGTGCTTTACCTTCTTACTATTTGATACAGCTAGTAAAAAAAGAAACCACCCAAACAATAAAAATCCCTCACTACAAGCTTTAATTATTTTATGAAGTCAGCAGAAATGTCTCAAGACTTAACATTCTGAAAAAAGCTTCAGTTATCAAACCCAGATTCCTCCCTCTGTCTATGCACAAATGATTGATTTGCATTCATTTAATATTTTCAACTAGCTAAATTTGGAAAAAATCATTATCACAAGCTTCCTTCCTGGTAAAGGAGCTTAGCAGAACAAGAGGAGGACAGGGAATCAGAGGGAGCAGGGGTATAAAATGAAAGAGGTGGCACAGCAAGTTAAGGAAGATGCCTCCAGTGGAAGAAGAGAAGGCAAAGTCTTCCTCATCTTCCTGCTTTGCTGTAGGGCAGTTTTCCATACCGCAAGCACATGAGTTCACTTCCATACTGCCTTCTGGAGTGAGCCTCAGCTAGTCCCAGAGGAAAAGAGAAACCTTTTTTTAAGGGTAGTTTGTTAATTTGTTGGCAGAGCTCTGCCCAGACAATACAGACGTATCTGACACTAATCTGGCTCTTCCAGGAGAGTTCTTTGATAGCATACCAGGTAGTATCACTGATCAGTTGTGCACTGAAATGTCACCACATGCTGTTGTGAGTGTGCTCTCTGCATCGTGCTGTTACTTCAAAGGAAAACTCCATCACCGTTACTTCAAACCAAAGCCAAAAAAGGAAAGTTTCCTGGCTGTGGGGGCTTTAGAGAGCACAAAAGCCAGATTCTATGCAGTGTGGATGTGGTCCAGCCTTTTCTAACTGCTGCTAGTTCTGGGCGATTTGGATGTGAGGCCCGTGTTTCACAGAATCACAGAATGTTGGGGAT
>NW_010333456.1:0-1765 GCF_000700745.2 Antrostomus carolinensis | reverse complement strand
CCGAAGGAAAAGGTGAATCGAGTCAGTTTGCAGAGGTAAAAGCCATCCAGCTGGCCTTAGACATTGCTGAGCGGGAGGAATGGCCAGTGCTCTACCTCTATACAGACTCATGGATGGTGGCAAATGCCCTTTGGGGGTGACTAAAACAACGGAAAGAGAGCAACTGGCAACGCAGAAGCAAACCCATTTGGGCTGCTGAATTATGGCAAGATATTGCTGCCTGGCTAGAGAGACTGGTGGTAAAGACACATCCCATAGATGCTCATATACCCAAGAATCTAGCCATTGAAGAACATCAAAACAACGAACAGGTGTATCAGGCTGCCAAGATCAAAATGTCTCGAGTACACCTTGTCTGGCAACACAAGGGTGAAAAATTTTTGGCCTGCTGAGCCCATTATGCCTCAGGTCATCAAGGAAGGGATGCAACATATAGATGGGCTGGTGGTAGAGGGATGGACTTAACCATGAACACTATTGCACAGGTTATTCATGAATGTGAACCATGTGCTGCAATCAAGGAAGCCAAGAGGTTGAAACCTCTCTGGTATGGAGGATGATGGTTAAAATATAAATATGGAGTGGCGTGACAGATTGATTATAACATGCTCCCAGAAACCTGAAGTGGCAAGCACTATGTGCTCACCATGGTGGAAGCAACCATCATTCGGTTGGAAACATATACCACGTCCTTGCTGCCACAGGAAACACTATTCTAGGCCTTGAAAAGCAGGTCTTGTGGCCATGTGGCACTCCAGAAAGAATTGAGTCAGACAATGGGACTCATTTCCAAAACAATCACAAACACTTGGGTCAAAGAACATGGCATTGAGTGGGTGTACCACACCCTCTATCATATGCATCAGCCTCCAGGAAAATCAAACAATACAACAGACTTCTAAAAACCATACTGAAAGCAAGAGGTGGTGGAACTTTCAAACATCAGGACACATATTTAGCAAAAGCCACCTGATTAGTCAACACTAAAGTATCTGACAGACAAGCCAGTCCTGCCAATCAAGACTTTTACATATTGCGGAAGGGGATAAAGTTCCTGTGGTTTGCATTAAAAATATGGTGCAGAAGACATTCTGGGTTATTTCTGCCACAGGTAAAGGTAAACCCATTCATGAGATTGCTTTTGCTCAAGGACCTGAATGCACTTGGTGGGTTATGCAGAAGGATGGGAAAGTCCAATGTGTACCTCAAGGGGATTTGATTTTGGGTGAAAATAGGTGATGAATTGCATATCATCATTGCTATGGTTGTTGTATGTTATACTAAAGGCTTTATATTAAGAATTCCCCCAGGTTAATGAAGAATAAGCATTGACGGAACCAGAGTTAGCACCCAACAACTTCTTCAAGATCAATAACTTCAACCCCACAGACCCTGGGCATGGACCACACCAAATACATCAACTACGAGCTCTGGATGCAGCACGCAACAGACCACAGCCCCTGGGCATGGACCACACCAAATACATCAACTACGAGCTCTGGATGCAGCACGCAACAGAGACTACACATCATCCTCCTGCTGTGTCCGATGTTACCTACTCCATTGACTGAAAGAAAAGTCCACATAATCACTCCTGCCTTGAAAGACTATCATGACAGATGGAACCCAAGGTTATGGACTAGATGAATTCAATAGACATTTTGAAGAAAATGGCCCATAAACTAAGGCAATTATATTTGTGTGCGTGTGTGTGTATATATATATGTATGCATATGTGTATATATATATATATGCATATATATAT
>NW_010333455.1:63246-72747 GCF_000700745.2 Antrostomus carolinensis | reverse complement strand
GGTCCCTCTGGATGGTATCCCGTTCCTCCAGCGGGTATTGTCGGCAGACTTGCTGAGGGTGCACTCAATCCCACTGTCCATGTCTCCAACAAAGATTTTGAAGAGCACCGCTCCCAGTACCAAACCTTGAGGGACACCACTCGTCACTGGTTTCCACTCAGACGGTGAGCTGTTGACCACAACTCTTTGAGTGCAACCATCCAGCCAGTTCCTTATTCACCGAGTGGTCCATCCATCAAACCCCTATGTTTCCAATTTAGAGATAAGGATGCCATGCGGGACCGTGTCAAACTCCTTGCACAAGTATGAAATAATGAAAGATGAAGTCTCTGGGACAGTAAGGAAACACACTAATGGCACAAATTTCTTTAAAATATCTTCAGTATTTTCTGGGAAAAATATTACTCTTATAATATTGTTAACAGCTTTCTTAATGAACATGGATTTAAGTGTAGCATATCCGTTTCAATATGCTGTTTCATAACATTTCCTTCTTGTCTTAGTTCATGAACAATTTACAATTTCCTAATATTCCCAGTTGTTTCTTCTGTCCATATAAATCCAAATATTTCCAGAAATGGGCCCAAAGCAGATGATTCAGAGACAGGATTATGATCCTAACTTGCCTCAGATTTGACAGGGCTACATCAAATTCAGTTTGCAGGTGAAAATATAGCTCAAAAAGAGGCAATAACTGTTCTGACTACCTAAAAATTAAGTGCACATAAACAGGGAGAATAAAAACAATAATTCCATAGAAACTCAAATGGATTAAATGACTTGCTGTTGGTTAGGTAGTGTGGCAGTGGAACAGCTGGGAACTGAACCCAGGCTGCTCTTAGTTTCTGTTCAATGACTTAATCAGGAAACTACCTTCCGACCTAGCATGTAGTCAAAGCAACACCAATTAGGACTTTTTATTACTCCTCTTATTCTATTCATAATCCAGAGCCTTCCCTGTCTTTCCTGCTCTCAGGAATCACATAGGCAAGCCTTTGCTTCCTCCTAAATCGTTCTATTCACTATAAACCTGTTACACATTTACATTATTTGGTTGGTTTCAGTGCCTATTTCTTTCTGGATTGCAAGCTAGGCCCTCTATTTGAGTTGTATTTGAGTTGTTATGTTCTCCAGCCATCTGTATTCCGTTTTTTATCCTACAGGTTTCTATTACTTCCTTCCAGGTATGTTATTTTTGTCAGTCATTTTCTAGCCTTTAGATGTTTAAAAAAATATTTATGTGGACATGGATGGGTCTGGACACCACATAAGGCTTTGTATTTCAACAGTAAAAAAGCCTGTATGGTTCCATTAAATATCTATATTCTAGTGTCGGGATTTCACAGAATGGTATGAGATTTAGGTTCTTTAGACTGATTTCAAGCCAGCAAAACCTCACTTGGTACTTTTTTGGCTCTAAAATAGCTTCTACTTGTTTTGCTTACCTTGTTGCCAAACAGTAAGATGTGTACACAACAGGCATCTCTAACAAAACCACTGTTTCTGCATCATGATTCTCACAATTTGCTCTTCTAGTATTGAGTTTAAATGCATCTCAATAATGATGCATCTGTCTGGGAACCATGTGCTTTAGCCTACTTGTCTTCAGGACAAAGGAATAGCATGGTAAATGGCTATCTGCAAACAGGTCCTCCAGCCTCTCTGAAGAATCTTTCCCAGCCTGGACACCTTTCTATGTGATCTCATTTAGGTGTTCCTGCTCCGGCAGGGAGATTGGACTAGATGATCTTTCGAGGTCCCTTCCAATCCCTAACATTCTGTGATTCTGTGTGAAAAGAGTGGGAAGTGAGGTGAATAACATATTAATCTCATTTCTGTAACTCATCTTGTAGCTGCTGTTTTTTCCTTTGGTCTTCCAAATTTTTTGTGCTCTTAGAACATCTTCTCTTCTCAAACCTGAAGTACAGCAAGGAGGTCTTTGCCAGGAAGTTTTAGAGTTCCTATTAATATTACTTAGAGCAAACACATTCTTTGCCTGGTTTGGTTACAACTGGGAAACATACCTCACCACAGAAAGCAGCTGCTTTGATTACACTGTGGAATAAGCATCTTTTTCTAAATCTCATGTAAATATAACCACAGAAAAAGAAGAGAAGGATCATAGTGCGTTAAGTTTAGGCCATGTGAATAAATATGAGGTAATAGCCAATACAAAAATATTTGCATCTGAATTTGAGAAAACAAAGCATAGGCCTGTTTTAAGGACACCGGGATGTTGTGTTTTAATCTGTCTGTAGTAAGTCAGCAGTGATGTTTCTTCTGTAAGCCAGTAGTGGTGTTTCTCACTGTTTACTTACTTTTAATATGTTTCTCCTGGTGTTGTCTTGGAAAGTTACTGACCGATTTGGATGATTGCATGAATTTTGCTCTTATTTTTCATAGCAGAACTTGAAATGTTATATTTGCCTTCAAGCATGTTATTTCTGCAGTTAACTGGAAAAAAAAATAACATTTCAATAAAGATGCTGTTAAATTCTGTTACGGATAAAATAATGAGAACTATTAAAAAATATGCACAAATTTTTACTCTGTCGAGACATGATCCAGATCTAAACGAAGCTATACATAGCTTTACAAACTATAGCATAGTTTACAAACTAGAAGCTGAAACTATTAAACTACAACCCGAACTCAGGGAAACAGAGTTTCTTCTAACTGCTATTCAAGGTATGACCATAATCCATAGAGCAATTACTTTCCTATGTGCAGTTTGCATGTGTGTGTTGAAGTAAACAGGAAAATTTTCTGCAGCATCACAGCCATTCACCATCCTCTAAGGAAAAAAGAATCCTCTTGCTAATGCTAACATTTAAATGTCACCCTTAAAAGAAGGAACGGACCTCTTCATTCTACATGTGGAAGATTTAACTTGTGCCTTAAAGTCATGACCTCTATAATTGGCCTATGCCACCAGACATTCTTAAGATGAAAGTGAAAATTATTTGCTTCTAAGGATCTCACAGAGGAACTGAGAAAAATAGGAAATAAATCCTTAGCAATGACAAGATCGAGTCACAACTAAAAATAAAAGTAACTTTTCATAAGAAGATATCTCTTATCCATTAAAACCTATTCTGAATCTACTGTTTCTGTGAGTGACAAACCAGTGGAAACATTACTATTAGTAACTGGTAATTGTCCTAAAGTTTCTTCAGCTTTTTAAAATACATGTTATTAAAGCTTTTGCTAAATGGTGATATAACCAATCAAAATTGTAACTAATTTGATTTATAGGAAAATGGAAAATATATGTTGCAGAACATTTATTAATCTTAATTAAATGTTCATATGCACTGACAAAATTTGAATACCCAGTTAGAAACCTAATTATGTCTAACATGCAATCCCAGGTTTAAATAAATGACCAAAACCCAAGACCATCTTGATTTAATATTAAAAGCTTGTTGTCACTAAATTAAAGTATTTGTTTATGGTTTTCAGCTTCACTGATATTAGAAATACAGCTCATGAATAGAGCTTGTAAATAGGAAAACCCTAAAGAAAGCTTCTATGGAAGATGTGAACAAAATGCATATGTTTCTCTTTAAAGATGAACAGTTCAGTGTATCCCCAGGTGTTGTTGGTACTATTCAAGACATTAGTTATAAATTATTGATTTTGTAAGGCAGTTATCCTATTTGAAACTAGGTTTCAGAAGCCATCTGTGCAATTTCCATTAATTTGCATAGAGGAGAATCAGATCTTGAAACTCTCTCTAATTTTGCATTGGTTTAGTGACACCACTGATTAATACCATAATAATAATACATTAATATCATAACTTGCAAACAAAAGATGCAGTCCCTACCAATTAAAGACTTGGTCACAAATTTAAAAGATTTCCTCTAAAAGATTCCTCTAAAAAAACTTCCTCTAAAGAGAGGAAACTATTTTCTCTAAAAAGTTTCCTCAGAAGAGGCTAATTTCCTATGTTTGCATAGCCTTGTTAATACCTTAAAACAAATTTCTGGCCAAAGATTAAACTGGCAACTCTGTGTTAAAACACATTTCTGACAAGGAAATGCACAAGATGTCAGACTTCTAAGTGGATTTACTGGAACCTAATGCACCTAAATACACAAGTAACCATGCTTGGACAAGATGGTCTATACCAATCTCTGCATTTTACTCAAATAAAAAAATTGTTTTGGAATTTTGTGCTTTGCTTCTTTGGGTTTGAGTGTTTGTTTTGTTTTGCCAGATTCCACTCTGTCATTACAGACTTGGTTAGTGAAAAAGCACAATTACCTTTTCCACCTGTCTTAAACACTCAGGGGGTTACTTATACACATTATTTTTTTCCTTGATTATGTACATGCTATCATTAATTATATACTCAAACTAAAGACTTACTAAAGAATAAGTCTTTATTTACTGTTAATGGTGGAGCCAGGTTGATTTTTATTGGTTATCTTGGGGATTATATTAAAGAGAATATTTAACTGATGAGCGGCTCATACAGCACATAAATATCTGCTCTGTCAGGAGTGTTAAACTGAACAGAAGTCAAAGGAAAATAGCAAAGCAAATATCTAAATAGATATATATTTGTATTACTTATTATGTTTGGGAAACAAATATATGCAATGTTAATTGTTGATCTCAAAGTATATTATGCAGGTCTTAGATGCAACTTTGATTTTTTTTTTCTCCTAAGGTCAGAAACTAGAGCCTAATTTTTATGAAACTGTGCAATACTGAAACAATTTGTGGAAACATAGCTACCCCTTTCAGGTTTTATTCATCCAGACACACACAATGTTAAAGGAAGCCAAAGCATTACAGAGGTTTCTGAAGCAGCTGATTGAACTAACATCCTTTTGAGACAAGATTGCAAGTTCATCTTTGCTTGCGGTTTTTCTTTTTATACCGTGGGAGAGAAAATGAGAGCTTTTGTATTCTAGATAAGTTTGACTTTCTCACAGTCCCTTGAGAAGAATTTTTAATGTGTTTTCCAAGTTTTAAACACAATTTCAATATTCTATATTTAAATACTTTTGCCTTCTTCCCTTTAGTGTAGAATTGCTCCCCAGCCCTCACCCCTCCTTGTGAAATCATATACCATTTAAGTAGAGAGGTCTGTAGCATTTTAGGTCAAAGGGAATACCCATTTTCTGTATTGGCCTACTTCATTTAAGGCAATGAGTAGTATTTTTAGTTTTGCTATATCAAAAGCGACGTGAAAGTCCTGTGGTGCTGAACATCCTATAAATAAGGTGCTCCCTGACTTCTCCAGCAAAAGGTAACAATGATGATGAAAGCAATTGCTTTTCCCAAACATGCTAAACTGACAAATGAAAGGCAAGAAAGCAGGGACTGAAATCATAAGGAAATCTTAGTATTGCAGGCTATAGGAAATAACATACTTTTTCCATGATTATGCTACAAGGACTTTCATATAAGAAGGCAGCAAGGGCAGAAATTTGGCTGTACATAACAGGTGGTCATGTAGTTGCCTGTGCCTTGTGAAATTGGATGTCAATATCCATTTCACTCTTGTTCTTTTCAAAGGATGGCACCCATTTTATTTCCTCTGGACCATTCCAAACAGCAAGCGGAGTTGAGGAAAGAAACTTCCAGCAGAACACTTTTTTTTCCAAGAAATCCCACTTTTTTGAGAAGTTTTATAGCTTCAACTCAGTGTAGCACACCCTAATGCACTGAAAGTCTCAACTTTTACCCTTCTGTCTGACAATAATACACCTTCGACCAACAGTAAAGGATGTGCAACAGACTATAGAATGGTTACTCCCATCCCCAATTTGACTGCCTGACACAAAGAAACTACATTGCACTTCCCATATATAAGTGAGTGTGTCCCCGTAATATGTACAAAGTGAACTAGCATTATTGTTAGTGAACTAGCTGACAATAAATCAAATAATTTATTATTTACTGAGTAAATAATATTTCTTGAGCCGCTATCGCTTTCAGAGAATCTATAGGAAAAAAAGGTTTCAGAGTTTCAGGAACTATGACACTGATTTCTCCTGAGTGGAAAAAAATAGCATGGTAAATAGGAACTGTTTCAACCTTGTTGAATTTCTTCACCTTGTCTAGATGCAACACTAGGAAGTGTACAAAGAGAATAATTCCATGTTGCTTGTAAGAGTTCTTGTGCTACTGTTGGAGTTTCTGCAATCAAATATGTGAAATTTTTAAAATACAAATGAGGTAGCCCTGTATCATTCATCTCTATTTTTCTATCTATTTGGGTAACCTTTTGTTTTAATGGAAATGTATAACATTGTAAAGGGGAAAAATCTTTAGTATGTGTTATTGTAGTTTTATGCTCTAAATGCTTGGTAACATGTCCTTTCTCCTACAGTATTTTGCTGGTTGTTAATCACTCTGGGGAGAGGAAAAGTAGACCTTCAGAGAACATTTCAATTTTAAGACAGAAAAAAAAAATATATTCAGTACTTGTGCTTCAAACGAGTCTACAGATGTTATTTGCAATCACATCAGTTTCCCTAGAATTCACTGTGAGAATAAAACAAGTCTGTGTGTTACTTCTTAGCAATTCTCAATAATGTATTATTAGCACATAGACTGCACATTAACACCAAAGCTCCAAAACCAGGACACTGATTTAGAAACAAATGTAAAATTTTAAATTATGATCATAAATTATAGTATTACTCTGCACCACTAATTTGTCCTTATACCCCCTCTTCCAGAGCCACTTCAACTCAAGAGCACCTGAACAAACCACAGACACTGACTTCCTCTGATTCTATGTTTTCTATCACCACAGTTGCACAGAGCCATTGAAAAATTACATTGTTTAATTTAGTCTTCTAAATCAACCCTTTTGGCTCATTATTACTTTTTCACCACCTGCTATTCCTGTTAACGGTCCTTTTGAGTGCTCAACCTACGCATGACTGTTCTGCTTATAATATACACATCGTAAGCAGAGCTATGTTAGAAAGGTTATAACTTCACTATAGTCTTATAAGAAAACTGAGGTTTACAACTGTCATTGTAGAACTGGGCTGGCCATTCATCCAAAATTCATCCCTTGAGTGAATTCAACCCTTTACCACAGGGATAAAATGTTATTGTTGATTAAGTAAAGGAGAAATATCTGCTCAGAAAATAATGATATCTTCCACAAATAGTGCTCTCTGAAGAAATGGTTTTAAAGTTTGTAATTAAGTGTTCCCACGAACATGTTCCCATGGATGAATTGCTGGGAAGGCAGTGGTGCTCTCAAAATATGAGATTGGTCAACAGAAAATTGCGGCTGTGAGTAAAAGTTGAAAGCCACAAGGCAACAACCAGAAGCTAGGAAATGCTTGCTGGCAAATCTGTTGTGTAGATATCTTTTTGCAAATACCCAAGGCACTTACAAGCTTTGTCTTTCATATGAGTTATTTGACAAAGGTAGGAATAAGTATGTGTATACAGTCATACATACTATATGTGTAGTCAGTCTGTGATTCTGTTTAGGTATTTTCTTTCTTTTTATGTACAGTGTCCTGTTAACTTTGAGGCTTGATTTTTCTTTTTTTAAAAAATAGTTTAAAATAACTTTCCAAATGAAAATTGTCAAATTAAACTTTGTACATAATTATGCTAATTTTAAAAATAAAAATATTAACTGAATTTTTTAAGTCCATGTCTAAAGTTAACCTTGCACTTTTAATGCCAACAGGCACTCTTATTCAGCTGATTGAGTAGACATATGCCTAAATGTAAGAACATTGTAATTCATAACTCTGGTAAAGATCAGTATGTATACACTAAACTTTGAGGACCTCCTTAGCTTAAGCAAGTCAGGCTAACGCACTTGAAATCCCACCAAGTATCACAAGTTTTGATTTTTAAACCATTCTGATTTTATACAAGTTTGACACCAATGATGCTTAATTCAACCCTTTTTCACCAGTAAACCTGTCATACTGCTCACAAGTTTAACAGCATTTTTGCTCAAGCAAAGTATGGTTTAAAGATTCACTATCAGAAATCTACTGCCTTGCTGGATGCTGTTGTCCCCCCAGTTCTTCTGTTAGATGTCAATGGAATGATCTTTACAATAAGTTAACATATATCCTGGGAATAACTGCAGGATGTCTGAAGAATAAAGCTGAAATATATGCAGGCTCAAACTAGTTGCCCAATTCATTTTCCATATAAAACAATGTAAATCTTTTCATATACATTGTAAGCTAGGCCTAATGAAGACTTTTTTCCCCCTTACTCAGTGTTTCATGACATGAAAAAAATTATAATTTGAAGCCCTATCCAGATTTCAATTCAACTGTATATTCAAACAATATCTACAAGCTACCCTAAAGCTTCTACAATTTTGTTTACCTTTGCAAAAATCTTGATGTTTCCAACATTTAACTTGTATTACCTTCAATGTTGAAAATGTATAGAACACAGAGGATGAACCATTATCACAAAAATCTTTAAAAGAGTTTCAAGGTGTGGAGAAAACAGACTCTGTACTGGAGTAATAACATGCGATGGAACAAGAGTGAAAGAAAAAATAAATGAAACAAAGACACATGAATACCTGTATGTTAATTCTACTTTGTGTAGAATTCAACCGGGTGGGTTTGTCTGTCTGAGGGAGTTTTGCCTGAAGTAGCAAACTTGACTGCTGCAGTTTGAACTAGGACAGTCTGTAAAAAAACAGTGTATGTTTTCCATCTGTATGACAATGAACTACGCCCTCATGCAGTACTCCTAGTGAATGCTGGAAAATCTCCAAAATTTACATGCAAAAAAATATAGATTTTTTTATACTAAAAAGCTGTTGGAGGCGGAAGTTTAAATCTAGTATAAAATATTGGAACATCAAAAAAAAAGTTCATTTAGAAAGACTCTGTAAAACTATTAAACTCTTTACATACAATGTTGCTCCAATCTAAAATGAATTAACTTCATTTTGGTCAAGGAAAATGTTTGATTTCAGGAAAATTACAATTTTAAAGATTTTACATGGCAGTTTTTTCCAACTGTTAAAGAACCAGGGGAAAGGAGAAAAAAGACAGTGGAAAACATTTCTAATTTCATTTTTGGGGGACATTGCCCCTGGACATGATCTGTGAGAGTGCCTGTGCTCTGTGGTGTACTCTGGACAGAGGAGAGAGGGGTACATGACAATACTAAGTGATTCAGAATTGAATTCACAAAAGCCAGTTGTGGTTTACTGCAGAAAGTCCTTACAACACTCACTGACTGCATAATAAAATGTCAAACAAATCACAATATAGATAAACACAAAGTAATGCACATAGGTTAAAATAAACCCAGTTTTAAGCATACAGTACTGTGATATGACCTACTGCAAAATGAAAACTTAGGGTTATAACAGGTGCTTCTAAGAAGACATTAGGCAGTTGCTCAGAAGCAGCCATTAAAGGAAATAGGATGCCAGGTATTACTAGGAAAGGAATAGAAAACAAACTGCAGTCTGCCGTTCTGCATTCACACCTTCTGCTGTTTTAGAAAACTGGGAAAATT
>NW_010333455.1:56517-63217 GCF_000700745.2 Antrostomus carolinensis | reverse complement strand
GAAAGACCTCCATGCAAAGAGCAACTGAAATGTAGGACTTTTCAGTGCCAGAGACAACCGAGGGGATGGATGTGAATAGCATTGGTATGGTGAATAGGTAAAGTTTGTTCAGTGCCTCTTAGATTAAAATCAGCAACTAACAGGTTCAAAAAATAAAAAAATAGGTACTTTTTCATATATCATGCACATAAGTCCCAGAACTCCTCCCTGCAAGATATCTGTAGGTGCTAAATGTCAGGCTTTTCTTCTATTAACTAACCTATGAAGTACAACTAAATGCAAAGACACTGCCTCTGCCTTGGTGAGCTTCTGAAACATGATTAGAGATTCTGAGATAACATTTTGAGAAACTCAAATCACTCCTCTGATTCTGTTCACTTACTTTCAGTAAAGGTACGGATTCCATATTTACCACTGTTGTCGACAGTATATTGGACTAAATGGCCAGTTTTGGTCTGATCTGATCTATCTGCTTTATGTAAATTTAAAATGAAACAAATAATGATGCATTCAATTTTAATTTCAAAGGTAGCCTGTTATACTTGCTTTTGTGCAAAATGTCTGTTGAATGTAGTTCAGGCAAAAATATGTAAATTTATACTTATATGAGCTGAAATACCATTAGCTGACTAATTACATTTATTGCAAGAATTTGAGAGTTCCTAGTATAAACTTGAAGTATATGAAAATAAAATTTGTGACTTAATGTAGCTATGTACTTAAGCAGTCTCTGATTGAAAAGACAAGCCTTTTAAAGCCAGGTAAGTTAGAAAATATTGTTAGTGGTGCAGTTTTACTTTAACTGGTCCATCTCCCTGATGACACATCATTAGAGTTTCTGTAAAATGAGGAGTGCGGAATGAGATAAAGCTGCAGGAAAAGAAACACTATCAGATGCAAGCACTGAGTTTTCTTATTGTGAAAGGCAAAGTGTCCTAAGGTAATCATGATAAACTTGATTTTTGAGCTTGTTCCTCAGGATTACATTGACACTTTAAAGACACAGAAGAGTTCATAGGTTAGTTCTCCCTCCACAGGGAATGTATATACTGCCACAACATTTACATTCCAAAGAGTAAGGATATACTGGGGACTGAAAGGACAATGCAAGGTTATAACAAAGCCTTTGATGGCTGAAGTTGGTCTGTCTTAAGCAATCTTTCCATTTGAGGCCTCTCTCTATTTTAGGGAAATGCAGGATATGCAAGAGAAATATCAGAGTTATGAGACTAGGTACGACAAAATTGTTTAAATTATTCCAATGTCTCACATTAGGTGCTGAATTGGACACAATGTATTACTTATTTCTGTGTAACAGATGGAATTCTGGTACGCAGTCTGGAAAATATCAGTGCCTATCTGAGACCACTCTGTCCCAAGAAACCTTTCACCTTTTGCAAAGGCCATGAGGGTAGAGTTTAGCTGCTAAGCTGCTACTTCTCCATTTCCTTTCATGTATTCATAGCACGTTATTAACCTTTGTGCTGTTTCTCTATTTCTCATTCAGCTTCCAAATTCTGAAGAGGATGCTGCATGTGAAATATCCTTAGACCTTAGATATACTCTTCCAGGCTGACACTACAAATACAGATAAAGGGGGCTTTTCACACTTCTGTGTATCTAGCTACAAAATACAAACTTGCCCTTCAACAACTAATTCAGCCAGCTGGAATTCTACTTAGTACATGGCTGAGCATACAGAGTCCTTGTTGAGATTAGCCACCACTGAACACATGTGCAATAACATTGTAGGAGACATACTTTCTCAGTCTGACCTATGAGCCATACTTGAACAAGCTCCTCTTCTATATCATGAAGCCCTTTATGATTTTTTTTCCAAAGAAGGCAGAATTGTAAAATCCCATTAAACATTCTGGCTCCTTGCAGGAAAAGATAATGGGCAAAACACAGGTAAAGTCTAGACCTTAGCCAAATCATAACATTTGGTGTTGCAGAAATATAAAATGAGGTGTCTGCTAGACTTTCTAACAAAGGTAAAGTCTTTTTTCTGCTCTTTAAATATGGAGTCCAGACAATTAGCTTACACTAGACACCTGCTTTCTGATGGCCACGGAATCTTCATTAATGCTGTACTAAAAGTCTCTGTCACAGGCTTTTTGATTTTTATGTGTGAGTTAAGCTATCCTTACAATACACAATTCAGCTTTCAAACAAAGTGAGAATAAAGGAACTCTACTTGATTGTGAGAATGGAGACTGTTTTTTAAATGATAAACCTAACTTAATCACACCCATTATTCATAGCTTCAAAGAAAGAACCATGTTGTACTATTCAAAGAGCATAGCAGTGAAGTATAAAAATACAGTACCATCCAGCAACCTGCCATGTAATATTTTATGATCCAAGACATCCAGTTCAATTGCTTTTCAGCTGTGTGAATCACTTTAAAAATCTTATCTGTAATAAGACAGATTTTGGATGTTATTGTAATATACATAGATCCTCCCATAATATTACCAATTTTTAAAAGGAAATTACTGTGATTAAATGTAAGGAAGGGCATTATTAACTTTTGTGCTTAGTGAGTATATGCATTTTGCATAGCTTCACATCTTCACTGTTCTCTGATCTGTGATACATCCAGCAAATTCATCAACACAGAAGCTGCTGGCTGCTATTCAACACACTCTTTACTACATTCCTACTACATTTTTACTACATCATATAATCTTTTAAGAAATATAAACTCAAAAGTAAGGCACCTATGAAAAACGTGCCTTTATGAAAACTAAATAGTTTTTTACAGGAATCATATTTCTTCAGTAAATTAAAATATGTTGTGACATTTTAGCTTTTTAATATCTGTGCACTTTCCCAATAAGTTAATCTTCACATTTATATCAATATAGAGTCATTCTGCAATATATACATTATATGGCATAGCTATATTATGCTGTTAACATTTTATACTAACTCTCTGACAACTGAAAGTATTGATTTTTATCAGTGGCTATGCTCTCTGTCCCAGAACTCTTTCAAGTTCTTATGAGCATCTCAAAACCTATGCTTGCTCTGCCACATGCTTCATTACTTTCAGGAGTTATTTGCACAAAGTCTTCAAGAGTGTCACACATTGAAAGTTAGATAGTGAATTCTGACTGAGTTCTTTGTGAGTTTTCAACCCAGGAAAGCAACAATATAATGTAAAAATAGAAAACACACACAAGACTCCATAGTCTGTTTGCCTCATCCACACTGGGACCTTTTCAGTACTCAGAAACAGCTGTTGGAAGCAAAGAAAATGCTGCTACATCCATGGGGCTGTTGGATCCGCTTTGGTTAAAAGTTGGTTGGAAAGAATACAAAGTTATGATTCGCTGTACTTTGGAAGCATTATGGCATTATTGAAAAAGGATACGATCATCACAACACAGCACAAGTCTTATATGCCAGCTTTGGTTATCACCCTTTATTTTGAACTATTTGGAATAGTTTCTGCCTCAGAAAATGCAATACACCTTGATCATGCAGAAGTAGTCTTGCATACTGTATGTACACACTTACAATGACACTTTCAATAAATACAGGGAAAATTAACAAAAATATTTTCTGTTGGAGTCCAGTGCACAATACTATGAGTGTTAGCATAGGAAAACCTTGTATAGGCATACATGTTTATTGTTTGTATTCATAAAATATTTTAACTGTGCCTTTGAGCAACATATCACAAGACTTTATTCTACCCTGTACTTCTAGTAACCATTTATGGCAAGACCATTGAAATCCAACATGTTTGACCCTCATATTCAACATCACAGAAAGGGGACAATGACATGCAGTAAAAGATGGTGTTCTGGGTTTTTCAGGGCCATATGGAGAATGACAGACAGGAACTTGAAGGAAAAGAACTGTACTATTAACGGTGAATATAAGATTTGTTTGAGTAATGCTTGAGAAGCCACTGTCTGAATGATTTTACAATATGTACTATTGAATAAACAATATGATGAACTAATAGATGTGTATCCTTATGCCAGGATTTTCAGGAATATCATAATGATTTACTTTCACACAGCTTTGGATGCAATGTAAAATTAACTCTGTTAATGCCTAAGTGGGCAATCTATATTATAACAATTAAGTCTGTTAATGCTTAGATGGGTAATCTGTAAGATAAGCCTGACGAACCCATCAGGTAGACACATGGAAGATGTAAATGTGTCAAGCAACTCCAAAAAGCTTTTGTTGGCTCCATTTATGTTCAACATAATGGGGTGATCAGTCCATTGCATGATTACATATCTAGATAGTTCTATAAATGTATACTATTTATAAGATAGAATATAATAGCTTTCCATTCCACCATAAGTTTTATTTTATAGTTCTTTCACCTTGGCATATTAAGCTATTCTTCCATTTTTTGCAGACAACAGTGCTAATGACGGCATGATTTTTGTAATGCTAATATAAAAATCTGTGCCTGTACAGTGACTTTGGTCTGTTTTTTCTCTCCCTAGGGACAACTTCACAGGTATATATAGAGATTTCCACAAAGATCTGATTATTAATATGCTAGTCATTTAATTACTATCCTTTGAAAACAAGGAACCACCATGTTCTCAAAAAGGTACTGGAAATATCCAGAAGACGCTGAAAAGTGAAGTTATGCAGAGGTAACCTAACACATGTTTGTTTACCTGAAGACCACTTGGTCTCTATCCAGCATGCTTTCAAGAGTGACAATAAGATGAAAAAATGACTGTTGCTTTAGGGAAATCCTGTGTAGAATGTGGTAATCAAGTAAGTGGTGTATATTTTGCACTAAGCTTGGGATGACTAAAGCCAGACTGATGCAATTAAAAAAAAAAAAACAACAAAACACCAAACAAAAAAACCCCAACCAACCAACCACACAACAACTGAAATTCAGAAACAGCATAGATTCAATCACAAAATGCATCAGTTGAGTCAGTAACTCCCATGACTAAGAAGACCCAGCTCAGCTGTGTGAGATTTTCCAATATGGGTATTCTGACATTGCACTGCGCCTTGTTGGGTTACACCTGGGGCTCTTCATCCTCCAAAGAATCAGAAGGAGGAAATAAACATGCCATATCTGTTGTACTCCTCCCTAGGAAACTGTGAAAAAATTTCCACATTCTTTTATTATGATGTGCTTCCACTGATGTGTTGAGGGCAAGGCTCTAGGTAGCAGCTCAGAACTGTTGTTGTTAACAAAATATCAAATGTGGAGCTCATTACAGCAACTAAACTAAAACATTCCATTTTAATACAGGAGAGAAAATATAGCTACGGAAATGTGTTTTTTAAAAACAATTTGGTTCTGAGCTGGGACTTTATCTGGCAAGCTTCGGTCTAAAGCTCATTTTTACAGGGTGGTTACAAACCCTCGGAAATGGAAATGTTGATATATCCTTGGCTATAACAGCTCTAACGGGAGCTTCTACAATAGCTTGTAAAATCAACTATTTTAACTAAAGTCCCTGTTTATTTCTTTATGCTATAAGCTATGACTGCTGTTTATAACTGAAACAGACGAAACTTCTGAAATATACCGCACTGACAAGGAAAAGTATGTAATCTTCAAAATATCATTCACAATACAGTAATTATACACAAAGCATGTTAAGTATTCCTAATATTTCAATCTATTTAAGACTGCCTTTAAACATAGGTGTGTCTGTTCCTCCTCTTAGTAAAACTTTTTCATGAAGCCCAATGAAATTTATGTTACTTTTTTGTCAGTCAGCACTGCATCTGTAAGCCTATAAGAACATATGTAAAGATTAGGAAGATACAGACCTGACCATGCACACACACATTCATGATGCTATCTTTATGTAAATAGTCATCTTTCAAGTACTTTCATTATTCATAGGTTTTTCACCACTGAAATGCACTTAAGTGCTTTCCTGGACTGTATCTTCTGAGGGTGGTAAAAAGTAAGGCAGAAAAAGGATAAAGAAGGACAGAGGTTTAATGGATATATCTACCCCATGTGAGGGACAAAGACATACAGATAATTTCATTAAGATTTTGTTTTTAACTGTAAAAATGCAGAAGGCTTATCAGAGAAAAAAATCCTACCCAATTGAAATGATATCTGTAGGTATAAAACGTTCCTTTTTTCCACTAACTACATCAAATTTAGAAAAAAAAAAGACTTGGAATATCTATATTTATCTTCTTTTTAATTAAGAATATGTGAGAAAATTTACATTCATCTGATTACACATGAGAAGCCATACTTTAACACAAAATGATAACTAGATAACTGTTTTTATCTCAGTATCTTCATATGAATGTCTGCCTGACACACCATGGAATGTCTGTCTATATGAATTCTGTCCTGGATCAAGGACAGAAATAAAATTTTTCAGAAGTAATTTAAGCAAATATATTAATATAAAGAGAGAGAGCTTATACCAAATGCATGAATACCAATCATAAAAATTGGTACATATGTCTTACACTTTTAGTATTTCAGTTCTATATTTGGTTTGAAACCTATTCCTACAAGATAAAAGACTTTTTTATTATTATTATTTTCAAGTTAGAAATTATTTGGCATAATAATTTTAATTTCAACACTAAGACCTTCCTATTTAAAGTAAATAAAAACACTGAATCTATTCCTTCCTCTCTCTTTGTTTGAAGTAGAGAGGGATGGAAAAGAGCCCAGTATAGGAAATGATTGATAGGTAAGTCAGCTGTGATT
>NW_010333455.1:0-56491 GCF_000700745.2 Antrostomus carolinensis | reverse complement strand
TCCCTAAGAAAGAATGGAACTGAAATGAAGAACTGGGACTGATATATTTTCTCTACAGAGCACTCAGTGTGACTGAGCATAAATGAGCATAAACTCATGCCCCGAGTTGGTACTCAAGCCAGTTTCTGAGGAAGGCACCATGTGTATTGAAACTAGTACAGCTGCTTTAGCAATGCATCCAGCTTCAGCCTTTTAGCAAAGCTAGCAGGATCATGCAGCCTGCAAAATCAGCATTGCTGAGCCACTTGCTGCTGGAACAAGAATTATCTCATTCAGAAAAGCAATTCAGGTCACACAGCATGGAACACTACTGTACCATGAGGCAGTCCTCATGCTTGAGCAGGCCTGTCTGGGTTTAAATGCACTCTGCTCTCCATATTGCAAAAAATATGCTGTTGTCATCTGGTTTGTCCTCTGTGTCTTGATTTTTAAGTAGTCTTAAATGGTAACAAAGAAAGTTTCACTAAATGCAAAAATAAGAAATAATTAAAGGCAAATTCCAGTACTTGGCTTTCTATTTTTATTACCAATTATGACTATGTTTCTAAGTTCTTAATGAATACCAGAAGATAAATCTATGAGCATACACACATAATCACACAAGCTTATTAAAATAATGTAGTTTTTGCAAAAGCATAATCAATTTTAAGTAACTTTTGGCAGCAATTCTCTAAGTAATCTTAAGTAAGAATGGTTTCAGAATACAATTCAAATGGACAGTCTGTGTATTCAATAACTTTAAAACAGTTCTAAGCTTCTATAATTTTTTTATTATGTGCCAGTGTGAACATGCTGTATGGCTTTCATATTAATATTTTATACAGTCTGAACTTTGAACAATGAGTATTGGTATTATTTTTGCTTCACTTTGAACACTTCAAAATTCAAAATAATATCAAATGTAATTTAAAATGTAAAAGTAAATCCCAGATCAAAGTGTAATTATTGTAGTTACGTGTTTCATTTTAATAGAGTGAGAATTTACCTTCATGTTTCTTTAAAATATATGAGTTAGCATTCTCAAAATCACTGATAAGCTTTGAAATGCTGACCTATTCATTATCAATATTTTTTAGGAATCTGAAGTATATTGACACATACTTTAAGAGCAAAATTATTAACATAACATTTTTTGTGATAATTTGTTTTAAACTACCGGTCCACAGTTCTGTACACGCACATACCAGAACTCCAATATTTAAAATTTTCAAAACTTCAGTAGCCCACTAAAAGAAATAGGAACTGATTTTTTTACTGGAAAATTCAAAGTTTTGCATCAAATTAAATGGAAAGTTTCAATCACTTACTCAAATTTATGTTTAGTAGGGCTGTGCTCAAAGAGGATAAGAAATTGTTTTTAAGTTTTAAATGAAATACCTGACAAAGCCAACTAGTGAAAAATAAGTTCAAAAGCATCTGTGCACAGTACCCTCTGCAATTACTCCATAAAAGTAAGATGCATATCATAACTGAGTAGTGCAGATGTATTTTGCCATTTCAAGCTCTGAGACAAGATCCTCATCTTGTATAAATCAGTCTAGTTCCATTGCTATCATAGAACTCATGCTGATTTACACTACCTAATATTCTGGCATGAAACATTTTGTAGCTATGGAAATTTACAATGGTTTTGTAGAAGTGTTGGAAAAAGGAAATATTATCTCATTGAAAGAAAAATTCCTTATACCTGCTACAGCCAAGATTTCATATGACAGCCAAAACCAAGCCTCAGAAAGTTCAGTGAAATTATGCTCTCATGAGACAGAAACCCTCTCATTTTAACCTACAAAATGTAGTGTGTATATATCTACTTTTGGCAAGTTCTGTTTAGATCTCAAATAGAAAAGTGTTTATAGCTTTGTGTATAAGTGTATTTAAACTCACACATATATTTTTCTCTCTTGTTTTATCATCTTATTTTTCTGTGTATATGAGAAATTTTTCTAGGTTCCTATTTTTAGGAACCTACAAAGAAGACAGAGATCCTTCAGAGCAAAAGTGAAGTTCTAGTCATCTGCTTCTAGAACCTGCTGTATCAGACTTGTCTCTGATGACAAGATCTCCAATAGGTATGTGTCAAATAACAGATAATGAAGTCTTAGGTGTAATACTTAATTGAAATATATTACTTAACTTATCTAACTTACTTAACACAGGTGATTGATACCAAAATTTAGTTCACTGGAGCTAGAAGAAACTGTGTTTCCCAGCTTTGGAAAAAACAAACAAACAAACAAACAAACAAACAAAAAACCCACCACAGAAGTTCTTGGAATAGCATAAAATCACAGACCTAACAAAGGCAGGTTAAAAAAAAAAAAAAAAAAAAAAAAAAAACTTATCTGGGACTCAATGTGGTCTGTGAACTTGGATAAAAATAGAAGTAAGTTGATGCGAAAGAGACAAAGGACAAGTGCAAGGTAGTGTGAGAGCTTGGAAGACCAGCTCTTGCCAGACAACACAAGATGTGTAGAAAAATCCCACGGACCAGGTCACAAAACATGAGCTGTAGAAGAAAGATCCTGAATCATCCCAGAGGTCTGTCCCCAAAAGATCAAATGGAAAGAGGAAATACAAGGAAGGAAATATTTTCCATGAGTCTCAGTTTTGGTCTAGGTCTAGGTCTGTATCAGTTAATGATTTACTCGACATTCATTCCTACTGAATTCCACAGTACACCATTGAGAGGGGGATGCTGCTATTCAAAGCAAGTCTGTTGAACCACTCCATTTATCTTATACTGAAGGTTATTTCTTTTGACCATCACCAAAGTATTTTAAAAATTACGTTCTCCTTCTCAAAAGTAAGTTAACAGAAAGAGAATAGCTGAGCAGAGCCCTGTGTATCACATAGGAGAAACTCAGGTTATGGCAGAAAAATAAAAAACTGGATGTGATGTTTGGCTCTGAAATACCCAACATATCAGGGTAAGCAAAATTGACCAATGCAGACAGGGGACATAATGTGTTTCCTGACAGTTAGAAATTGGTTTTGTTTATCTCCTGCTGCCCAGAGCTTTCTGACATAATAATCTCAAAAAGTAAACCACATACTTGAGTTTTCAAAAATGTACTTAAACATCACATTTAAACTGGACTTGCCAAATTCTTCACAGGTGTAACCAATAAAAATGAAGTATTGTCACAGCAAAGTCAGGAAAACTACTATGGCAGAGGACTCTGAGGCTGGATCTGATGGTAAATGAATATCCAGTCATATCACCTAATGACAGGAACACCTTAATACTGGCTTTTTTGCTACTCAGGCAAGATTTCCAGAGAGGAAACCTAGATGAATCATGAAAAACGAAGTTCATACAAGGGACCATGTCTGCGGTGGGTTGACTCTGGCTGGATGCCAGGTACCCACCAAAACTCTCCCCCCCCTCAGCTGGACAGACTCAACTTGGAGGAAAATTAATTTATTTTTTTACAAATCAAATCAGAGTAGGATAATGAGAAATAAAAAACAAACCTTAAAACACCTTGCCCCCCACCCCTCCATTCTTCCCAAGCTTAACTTTCCTCCTGATTTCTCTACCTCCTCCCTGCCAGCAGCACACGGACACAAGCAATGGGGGTTGGGGTCAGTTCATCATACATTGTTTCTGCCACTCCTTCCTCCTCAAGGGGAGGACTCCTCACACTCTTCCCCCGTGCCAGCCTGGGCTCCCCCTCATGGGAGACAGTCCTCCACAAACTTCTCCATGAGTCCTCCCCATGGGCTACAGTTCTTCATGCACTGCTCCAGCATGGCTCCTTTCCATGGGGTGCAGTCCTTCAGGAAGGGACTGCTCCAGTGTGGGTCCCCCACGGGGTCACAAGGGCTGCTAGCAAACCTGCTCCAGCACGGGTCTCCCATGGGTTCACAATCTCCTTTGGGCATCCACCTGCTCTGGTGTGGGGTCCTCCATAGGCTATGGGTGGATATCTGCTCCACCATGGACTGCAACTGGACAGCCTGCCTTACCATAGCATTCACCATGGGCTGCAGGGGAATGTCTGCTCTGGCACCTGGAGCACCTCCTTCCCCTCCTTCTCCACTGACCTTGGTGTCTGCAGAGTTGCTTCCCTCACAGTCTCACTACTCTCTCCGGCTGCAGTTGCTGTCGCACAGTTTTTTTCTCCCTGTTCTTCTTTTGCGGGGTGGAGTTGGGGGTGGGAGGTAGGGTTATAAAGTAACACTTTTCTATTTCATATGCCATAGGTCAGAGTTAAGTTGTCACATCTACAGAACTGTGCTTTTTTTTAATTTAAAGTATGTATTTTCTCATGTTAACAGATCCATTTCAATAATAGTCCAATTATGAAAATCTGTGCACTCAAAGTTCTCAGGTAAATCTCTCAATAAATTTTGTATCATGCTGGTAAGAGATTGAGTTCTGGCTCTAATAGAATTGTGTTTGATTCAACAAATCAAAACTTATTTGATATGTACTTTGTGCTTTATTTTTGAATTATTAGACAACCTGTTTTATGCTACTTGATATTCTCACGATGTTAATATGCCTCTCATATCAGAAGCCTTCACAAGTATATTCCAGCAAAAGTCAGTGTAATCATTCCACAGTAGAGATAGTCAAGGAATTTTTTGTCTTGTTTAGACATCTCCAGAAACAGAATAGTTCAACAGTCATGTGAGTGTGCACTTAGTACCTACTTTTTAGAGCAATATTAATGGCGCTGTCATTGTCATTAGAAAACCATACTCAGCTGAAATTTGCAGCACGAATGAGTGCTGTCAGAATTAATGTTGCTTGCACTCACTATTCTTCTGGACTCTGTTAATCTTTGTAAGTATTTTAAAAGGTGAAAATATTTTTAATGCAATTCCACAAGGCAAGAATAAGCAAGAAAATAAATCCTTAATTTTTTATAGACAGGAATAAAGGAACAATGGAGAATATAAGCTGATGTGTTTGTAGGGTAGTTAGACTTGGTGTCAGTCAATATATAGAATCATAGAATGATAGAATGGTTAGGGTTGGAAGGGACCTTAGAGATCATCCAGTTCCAATCCCCCTGCCATCAGCAGGGACACCTTACACTAGATCAGGTTGCTCAAAGCCTCATCCAGCCTGGCCTTAAACACTTCCAGAGAAGAGGCATCCACAAGTTCTCTGGGCAACCTGTTCTAGTGTCTGACCACCCTCACAGTGAAGAATTTCTTTCTATTATCTAATATAAACTTACCCTCTTTCAGTTTAGAGCCATTACCCCTTGTTCTATCACTACCTTCCCTTGTAAAAAATCCCTCTCCAGCGTTCTTGTAGGCCCCCTTCAGGAACTGGAAGGTCACTATAAGATCTCCCCTAAGCCTTCTCTTTTTCCAGGCTGAACAGCCCCAACACACTCAGCCTGTCCTCACAGGAGAGGTGCTCCAGCCCTCGGATCATCCTGGTGGCCCTCCTCTGGACTCATTCTAACAGGTCTGTGTCTTTCTTCTGTTGGGGGCTCCAGAACTGGACACAGTACTCCAGATAGACGGGCAGAATCACGTCCCTCAACCTGCTGGCCACACTTCTCTTGATGCAGCCCAGGATACAGTTGGCCTTCTGGGCTGCAAGTGTACATTGCCAGCTCGTGTTGAGCTTCTCTTCCACCACCACTCCCAAGTCCTTCTCTTCAGAGCTGGCCTTAAGCAACTCATCACCCAGCTTGTATTTGTGCTTGGGGTTGCCCCAATCTGGGTGCAGGACCTTGCATTTGGCCTTGTTGAACTTCATGAGGTTTGCACAGGCCCACCTCTCAAGCCTGTCAAGGTCCCTCTGGACGGCATCCCATTCCTCCAGCGTGTCAGCTGTACTACACAGCTTGGTATCACTGGCAAACTTGCTGAGGGTGCACTCAATCCCACTGTCCATGTCTCTGACAAAGACGTTGAATAACATCGGCCCCAATACTGACCCTTGAGGGACACCACTTGTCATACTCTCTGTCTTTTAAAGTTTGTGGATTCCTTGAGTACTGCTACCCTGACTAGTTGCACTCATGAAGCACTGAGGGCAAATTCTCTGTTACTGAAAGTGTATGCCTGTAAGTTCAAACTAACCATGTTATTGCAATTCAGGAATCTATTAACCCAGTTCCAGATGATACGATGTTGAAATTATATAACATATGAAATTATTTTCTGCCAGCTCCTTAGCCATTGCAGTTCACCTGGCATGTTAGCTTAAACCACAAATGATTGAGAGCTGCCTCAGTACATATGCTAAACTGGCTGGAGAGCCAGTGCACTGTCAGTTCTGCCGTTATAAGAGCCATCAGCTGCAGAAAGGGCAGGTAGAAGCTGTTGGTACTAACTCCATATGAACTGTCCTGCATGACCAGACAGCAGTGGGTTGCCCTTTTGCAGTCATTTTTCTTTGTCTCAGTAGGCAGTGGTGGGTGGGAGGGGGGGGTTGTTTGTTTTTGTTTTTTTTTTTAATGTCTATTTAAAACATAACAATTATCAGGAAGGAGTTTTGCCATCTATATTAGGATTTCTGAACAAATGTGTTATTTTCAGGAGTTCTTGCTAATTATATCTCCCGTTCTAGTTTCAATAACAGTTTCCAATTTGGAAATCTCAGTGTATGATTGTAATGCTTTATAACTATAAATATCAAAATTCTCAGAAGTTTTCTCCTTTCTTTTTACAAGTAACCTCAGATTTCTTTTTTTCTCTTTCACTTAGTTAACCTTTATCCAAATGTCAAGATTTCAAACACATAAAAAACCAACCAAACAAAAAAAACCAAAGCAAGTTTCCTTACTATCCTAAATTTAGCCCAATATGAGGTACATATTTGAAAAATATATCTGGCTGGCAAAATACAGTGACTTATTGTGCAAGAGTCAGGGGGGGGAAGAAACAAGCTAATCATTAATGTCATCATAAACTTCCTCTCATCTGATTTACTACTGAATACCTACTTTTATATTCTGCAGTACATCAATTTCTAATTCATTATTCTGATTGCAATCAGGGTACATCATTGCTCTGTATCTGCTGGTCTTCATTAATGTTCACAGCAGTTTTTGAGCTGGAGGGTTTAGATTCCAACAGAGCAGACACAAATTCTCCTGAATTTGTTTTATAGCTGAAGTTAGGGAAACCCTCTTAATGAATGAAAACCAGATCATCAGACCCCACTGCTATAGCTTTATTTTTATCCAGGATCTTATAATATTAATCCTAACAAATCTACAAGGATTAAAGAAAACACAAATAGCTTGCCTCCTTTCCTACATGTGAATCCTTTGATTTCCCCAAGTACCTATCTAGGCTGGAAGACTAACTGAGTATTCGCTTTCTTTATTAGTGATATATATAGAGCACAAACAGCCTTCAAAATGATATTTCAAACTTTCCCTGTTAAATAAAAAACATGGTATGTTTTCAGGTTTTTAACCAAGGCCTCAGTCATTCTAAAACTGCTGGGTTTTGGTTTTTCTAATAGCCTTATCTTCTTCCTTGAAATTCTAATAGATTTATCATTATCTGATTTAGGTAAATGAAATAAAGCAAATTTATATACTCCAAGATTTAGTGGTTTGTTACAACTTGTTCGCTAAAAACCAAAGCTGAGTCACATATATTGTGGTTTAAGTAACTAAAGGAATTGCTCAAGATAAGATGTATGCATTAATAGTAAATAAATATATCCTTAGCAAGTATTTATTGCTATGGAATAAACCATTAATATTGAATGTCTCCAGTGGAATCTTTTTTCTTTACTCAGTTGAAGAGACAAAGAGTCTGATTCCATCTTTGGATACAATCAGGTTAAAACCAGTGCACAGGGTATAGGAATCAGCAAATCAACATTTTTATCCTGCTTACAGTATTGACTCTCGTCAGCAACTTGCACAAAATGAATAAATGGATCTCTATGGGGCAGTGCATAACCATGCTACCTAAAGGGCTCAAGGAGAGGCTTCAAGCTACAAAAATGTAATCCTTTGTTAAGACGTCTGGAAACCATGTATTTTTTGAAAAATACCTCTCCCTTCCCCACATCCCTCAGAAAAAAAGTCAGTGAAGCAACCCTGAGAATCTGAACTTTAGACCATGCGTATTACTAGTCTTCATAGCAACATTTCCCTCTGTCATTCGGAGACTGGATTCCTGTCTTGGATTTTTATTCCTGAAAAGCAACAGGCCATTACAATATGTTGAAGTAATTATGGAGATAATTAATATAGCATTATGCAGAATAATTTTATTGTCATTTTTCTATGTCTTCATTGTCGGTTGTGATCAAATATCAATTTGTATAGAATATATCTCTACAAACAACAAAAGCTGAAAGCTTCAGTAATGAAATACTGTCTTCAAAATGCTAGGAGTAAATTTGCTAATAATTTTACTGAGCGGTTTCAGATAACTATTTTGTTGGGGCTAATGACTTTTGAAGTTAGCTATAGTTTGTCAAATTATTTTCTTCCTTTGAAAAAACTTTTTTTCATCTATTTTTTTTTTACCTTTTTAAAATTATTTTCCTGTGTACAAGTATTTCCTATGTATGAGTGTTACAAGTGTTCACTATTCCAGTGCTTCTCTGTTATGACACAGGTTATACAGGATGTGACAGAAATCCACAAATCAAGGCAGAAATCACAGACAGAGCAACACATCTCATGACTTCTTTCTCTGATAACAAGATCATTTTTTTTTCAGTTACCAACATATAGACTAGCACTCAACATTTTCAGGTGTCACACATCTTTATTTTCCCAAATACTATGGGTATTGAAATAACAGTTATCTACAGAAGGGTGAAACTCTTGTTCTACCACTGCATAAGGTAAGCCGAGAGAACATACAAGAGCCAAAGGTGATGCTAAACATCACCTTGTTATTTTGTAAGTACTATAAAATTAGAAACTAAAGGCAAGAAGAGAACAATTGCAAATATGATCATCAGTGCATAAGTAGACATAGCAAAGTAGGGTTACTGAAAGGAAGCTAGTTTACACTGCTCGCTGGTCAGATTCCTTTAGTGGACAGTTGTAGCACTGTCTTTAAAGGAACATAAGTAAGAGGCTTGAAATAAGATTTATTTTCACTGAGCCTTGGTCAGGCTCCCTAGAGACCAGTGATATAGCTGATCTATGAGATACAGTTCTGGATCAAAAAGAGTTCAGTTTGTTCAGATCATGGCTAGCAAAGTTAATCATATCTCTAAGGTCTGATTCTACAGGTGCTTTTGTTGTTTCATGTTTAAACCATTTTTTACATACTAGAAGGATCTGTGAAGATGCTCTGGCTTTCCTGCCAGATAGAGGTAGCTACTATACTAATTTTAAAATCTTAAATAATTTAGAAATTATTTGTGTTCGACCCATTTGAAAGGGAAAGGATAATGTAACAAACAAGATGGGGAAGCATTGATATTGACAGTAATATTATAGGGAAATTGTCAAATCCAGAGTTCACAGGAAAAATTATAGCTTAAATCAACAGAGGTGAAAAGACAATTGCTAACAAGGTAAGAAGGGGGTACCAGAGATAATACAGAGAAGGAAAAAAAAAAAAAATCAGCAAATCATGGATACTAACTGACAGATATTTGAGGTTCAAGGAAGTTCATGAACAATCTTAATAAACCCCTGCAAATATATTTTGAGGAGTAATGGGCACCTGGATAGATATGATAACACTTAATTTAGGAATATGAGGAAAGGGAACCAACCACTTGGGGTTGATTTGCTGCAGTCTTGAATAATCTGGTTTACTTTTTATCCCCTATTAAAAAACAGAACCAGTACTGTGAGTTAAAAATAGGCAAACATCTGGAGAATAACAAAATCTTAAAACTGAGGAAGTAAAGAACAAATAAACATGACAGAGAAACATAACTGCTTTTTGATGTTACAAGTGAAAATTTAATAGCTGGAGGGGACACATTAGCCAAACTATGTCAAGATCTTAAGTAGGCTTACAAAAAGACCTCTGAGCAAAATCCTACAGCATTAGATCCCTAAGCACTGCCATGTGAAGTAAGATTACAAATGGACTGCAAACAAAGGATACTGATAAGCAGCAATGTGTATAAGCTCAAGGATCAGTAAGCAAGACGTCCCAGAGGAAGTTTTTAAGTATTTCCTTGTTTCACAAGTTCCATAAAGATATGAAGAGCATTAAGAGTACTTTGATTGCATTACTGCATGATAGTGACTATAATACTAAAATACTGACTGCAATATTAAAATACTGACTACAATAATAAAAGATTCTCTCTACCAGCTTTGCTTTGCTAATTACCTGAATACATGTCAAGAATGATTAAGTAGCAATTGGTTATAGTTTGCAGTTAACCTGGGAATAAAGATTAAGAGGCAAATCCTGAGTTAAATCTAGAAGTATAAAGATTCTACAGCACTGATTGTGAACAAGGACATAAAAAAGGAATTGCAATGAGGAGGTGACAGCAACAGGGTTTGAGGGGCGCTTTTTTCTGTACGTGATTGGTTTAGGCATAAGTCAGTTAATGCATCTTCACTTCATATGGGACAACTTATGAGCTGAGTTACCACCCTGGAAAGCTTCTCTTACTACTGGATTCAAAGTCCTCAATGTTCAAAAAAACTAAAACTGCCTTTGTCTGAAGTGATAAAAATAAGAAGAAAAATGCTTGTCAATATTTCAGAAAAAGCGGAAAGGTAGAGAAAAAAGATGTTAGAGTGATGTAAATGGTTCTCTCTATACACATGCTTAGTACTAGGAAGGAACTCTATTGCCCATAATCTGTAATTTTTTGTCTGGCATAGTTTTCAAGTCTCAGAAGCAAATGACATATGAAAGACAGAACAGTGTCCAGTACAGCTGGACAAAGATTTAGAAGTCATTCCATGGAGATAAAATCTATATTGGCAGGGAGACAAGTGACAATATGCAAATTTTTCCTTTTTGCTAATTCCCATGTTTTTGATAGAGACACTTTGAGATTCCCTAGGTGAGTAATCTGTACAGTGCCAGGAAATTAAACAAGAATCTCCATTCAAGAGCAGGTTCCACTGCTGAAGTAATCAGACAGACCTAATCCAAATCAGTGAAGTAATTTTATTTCCACCAACAGGGGATCCAGCTCTATTTCTTAACTTTTCCTCCTTCTCCATATTTTTGTGTGTGTTCTTTCAATATTGGTAAACAATTTTTTTCTCTCCCTCCACCCATCACATATAATTTTGGATTGATTCAGTTTGCCAAACAATACAGTCAATTTTCTGGTGTTGTGGAAATGCATCTTGAAATTAAATACATCCTGCAGCAGCAAAATGTTTCTATGCCAAATTAAATATGCAGCTCTAATTTTAGAGATCAGTGTCATTGGCCTGGCAAAACTAAAACCTGAATTTGGTATTTTTATCATATGTTATTATGTTACAGAACATGGGGTTTTCAGAAAGATGTTTTTATTCACCAGACAGGAACTGCACAGAGTCAGGCATTGACAATTGGGAGAATGTGATCTGATGGCATTATTCAGTGAGTGAGACAGTGCATCTACTGAGGCATGAAAAAGAACAGAATTGTGTTTTAATGTGGTATGTACTGTCATAGGATTATCAAAGGAGATACAAGTGAGTGACAATGTGCAGCTACATCAAAGCCCTTAGCATTCGAGTTCCTCAGTGCTGTGCCTTGTGAGCAGAAGCAGAATGTAAGGAAGCTTCGGAGTGCCAGGCACACGTGGCACAGCCTGCAAAAACTGTAGTACAAGCCCATGTGAGTGCAAATCCCTTGTGGCAAAACCGCAGCTGTTCTGGCCTCATGAAATTAAAGTCTAACTGCAAAGTTCAAAGTCCACTTCATACTAGGATTCAAACCTGTCTGCTGTCGAATGCTTTGTGACATTGGGATTTTTATTCAAGGACCCTCTTAACGAGGAGGTTTTTTATGATAATAAGAAACATCAGCCTTTGTTCCCCACATATTTTAATCTGAAATTAATCAAATACCATAACAATTTACATTGCACTAAAGGTACATTTTTCCAAATGTACTGTGAGGAAAACATTGAGAAATGAATTGTATAAAACACAGAAGGATTTTAAACATCCAACAATAT
Source organism: Antrostomus carolinensis (assembly GCF_000700745.2). Lineage (NCBI taxonomy): Eukaryota > Metazoa > Chordata > Aves > Caprimulgiformes > Caprimulgidae > Antrostomus > Antrostomus carolinensis. The sequence goes on along the minus strand of NW_010333455.1, from coordinate 44,433 downwards.
AAGATGCTATATTTTATATGCAAGGAGTGTGCTCAGGCACAGACAACTACTTTTTTTCAAAAAAGCCTTCAAAGCAAATTTTGTCTTGAAGTTCCACAACAATAAACAAATAAAATTATCACTCTATTAAATATACTAGACTATTGGAGACTATTCTATAATGAACTACTGCTGGTTTTCTCAGCTATCAGTTTCTGCTGTTGTTAAACTGTTTAAGTAAGCTAAAGAACAGAACTCTCATAAATGTCTGCTGCATCCTCTGTTATTTTAAAATAAGATGGTGACTTGGTAAGCAGTAAAAGAGAGAAGGAGGGAGGGGCATTCTTCTGTGCTGTCTTTTTTCTTTCCCTGCCTTTATAAGGCCTTTCTTTAAAACCAGGTTTTATCAGGCAAGGTTAAGTAGCATTTTTGTGTATAATTTTAGAATAAAATCCTTTTGCTTACTATAAATGAAAGAGAACAAAAAAAATTAAGAAATTGTTTAGACATAGCATTCTGACAAATGGAAGTTGCAAGTTCAAATGGCACTGTCTCTTTGTGGTTTTATCATGAGTCTCACAATATACATTTGCAAAACACCCATTATGGAAACATCCTGAATGGTAAAGTGAAAGGATTATTTAAGAGTCAGTTTTCAGCACAGGTTTCCAACTCTCAGAGTTGCTGAGACACACTTGAAAACATGGTCAAAGATCCTAGAAAGAGAAATGTAGGAAAATAATAATAACTTGAAATGAAATTATTTGGTATGGAAATTTAGAATCCCTTTATCTGAGATTGAGTGATTGAGTGATTGACTGAGATTAACAGTTCTGAAGGGTAGGCTCTACATCCAAGAACTGTGTGATTCACATATGATTTAAGGCACTGCAAGCACATGGTGATGTCTTCTGGGCCACAGTTTTATTCAAATAGCAGATGGCACAAGGAAAGTAATTGCTATTTCCAGCAGAGGACTAGAGCGTGCTTAAAGGACATAGACTCTGAGGTACTCACAGAGGCACTGCAGAAAGGAGATCACAAAATTAAGACAATTTGCATCTGCTAAAGACCAACCAAGATACTTGCCGGCATAAGAGAAAGAAGACACTATGCCCTGGATATTTTTTTTGATATATCTAAATAGCACAACATCGTTGAACTGTTTTTCTGTTGCCTCTAAACTCTAGACTTGAAAGAAGTTATTTGTGTGCCATATAAACATTTATAGTGAAACTGAAGTGAAAAGGAAATCTTAAAGTGCAGAAAGGACAAAAAAAAAATCATTCTTCTGAAGTGTTTCAGACTCAACATTCATGTGTTGACAAAGAGTTAGCTATTCATAATTTAGAAGTAATACTGTAAGCATTGTGTATTATTTAACTGAGACAAAGGAAAATGATAAAAATATTTCTTTTTTTGCCTGGCATATTCTGAGGGAGGAGGGCAGAGTTGCTATGTACTTGAATTGTACAATATTTACTGAATTTAAATTACATTTTGTACACACTATAAAGATCTTTGTATACAAACAGCACAGTCATCAACACAGGAACTTAAAGGACATAATAATTTAGTTGTATTAGCATATTTATATATTTTTCAGAGAGTGAATTAATTGTAAGCAAATGATTGATCTGTAAGCATTTAACCTGAAACATTATTGATTTGCAATATATGTGTTTCAAGTTTAGTGTTTGGCTATATTCCCTTTCTTTTCTGTCATTATCTGCTGATTAGTTTATCCATAATTGAAGTCAATAAAATCTCCTTAATGTACTGTGCTGCTGTGTATCATTAAATACTGGTTGTAATTACAAAACTACTTCAGTGCTTTGGAACCATAAAAACATATAGAGGACGTCCTGATATTCTCTTTTGCACAGCATAAACAGTTTTAAACACACGAAAATTATTTAGAACCACAATTTTATTTTAAATTATAATCACTAGATGTAAAGGCACCCTATTACTTTTGTTTTAGTTGCAGAATCAACATGTAATCATTAACAGGAATAAATTGGTCATCCTTAAGCAACAATCACACATCTTATTGTACGGAGACCCTTGTTAAAATTAAAAAAAAAAAAACAACCAACCAAACAAACAAACAAAAAAACTAGCAATGGATCATGTGGTTACTGTGTCAGCTTCAGCCTCCAGAGAATCCGCCTTATGCATTTCTTTTGCCATGGCATACTGTCAGAGACACCTCCAAAACACTAAGTATCTCAAAAATTATTCAGTAAAGCAAAAAGTAAAGTACATTCTAAAGCATTGTGATCAATCAATCATTCTTAATTTCTCCAAGTCAGATCAGCATAGGCCTAGGAGAAGTATTGTGAATTAAGTTCTCTACTTTGCATTACATGCCTGAGCTTTCTTTGCAAGGCCTTGGAAGAGCTAGGTTACCGGGAATATGATTTAAAATAGCTAGCACATCAGAGGCAGTGTTCAGCTAGCCAACCAGAAGAAAAATGGAACAGTCAAGGGGAAGGATAGTTATCCTCTACTTTGCACTCACTAGACCACATCTAGAGTACTTGTAACTCCCACTGCAACAAAAGCAGGGGTTTAGGGGAAGGCTACCAGGATGATCAGGACTGGGTCATTTGCCCTGCAAGAAGATGCTGAGGGACCAGGCCTTGTTGAGTCTGGAGGAGAGATTACTTCAGGCAGACCTAACAACAGCTCCCCCAGTACCAACAAGGTATCTTCACTGAGAAGATGGAGCCATGCTCTTGAAAGCACTGAATGAGGAGGAGGACAAGATAACAGTCATAAAATGGAAAAAGAGAAGATCAGACTGGACATCAGGAAAAACTTTTTAAGCACAAGTACAGTCAGGCAGCAGAATAGTTTGCCCAGGGAGATTGTGCAGTCTCCATTCTTGAAGGTTTTTTAACATGTAACTGGATATGGCCCTGGGCAATGTGGTCCAGTCCTGCAATTGACCCTGTCTGAACAGGAGATTGAACTAGAAACCTCCTGAGTTCTTTTCCAACATGAATTATTCTGATTCTGTGACATATCTTAAAAGGATTTATTTTGGAGGAGAAATTCACATGTTTAGTTAGACTTTAAAATTGCTGTTGTACTGAAAATTATTAGTACAAAAGACTGCATTTAAGCAATCCATAACTCACAAGAGGGGCTAATGTCTTTTAAATCTTTACCTATGCAATTGTTCAGTTTATGTACCCATAAAAATATACTGTCACAGGCTATACATTAAATATGAGACCAATCAAGTGGAAAACGTGTCAACATGATGTGATTTACAGGCATGGTATTTTCTTTCTCAGTCAAAACTACAAATGGAGGATATATTCTACAATATTGTCTGGTTTTGGTATCTGACCAGTTACCAACCAGTTTAACTCCTACTGAGGGATGCTGTCATGTAAAGTCTGAAAATTAAAGGTTTTTTTTTAATTATCTATAAAAACTCTGTATCAATAGATTTTAAAATAACTTCTTATATCTCTTAAATGACTGTTATTATGCAGAGCTTCAGATGAAGACAATAACATTTATTACCATATATGCTATTTATTAAACATTAGCACATGTTTCTGTTCTTGAATCTGTGGGATATCCTACTAATTTCCACAGGAAAATATTAACAAAATACTTAAAAGTCGTGTTAGAATTACATTATTTCAGAATGTTTATTCATTTTATTCATAATGAAAATTTTAAAAATCCCTGAAATTAAAATGTAAGAATTTACCATTAAAATAAAATGTAAGAAGTTACAAAGTGGAGGTCTGTAAAATTGGTTCATTTTGCTAATATAATATATTACTCAAAATACAAGCAAAATTTCATTAATACTCATACTATAATATAACATTGGAAGTTAAATTATTTTAAAGAGTAAAATGAAATAAATTTGTTCATTTTCACATTTAAATTGTAAAGTCAAAACCATTCATATCAATTTGTAAAATTTTACTGTACAAAATATTGTAACCTCTTATATTCTTATGCTCTCCACGTATACATGCTGTTGTGATTTAAAACTACCTCAGTGTATATTCTGCAAATAGATACCAAAAGGAATAAGTTAATGTCAGAAAGTCGCTTGCAGGTTTGGTACTTGTTCAGGGGAATTGTTTCAGTCAAATATTTTCCTTATATGAAAATCACAGGGATTGCTTCATCAAATATTTTTAAAATCCAATAGAAATAAATGGTCATAAGACTTGTAACATTGTGATGCTTCATGACAAAGGGTAAGTAAATTTGGAACAAGTTTCCAGGAAGACTTATAGCTGGATTTTTAAGTAATGGGTCTTACTTAAATTTAATATTAATTATACTAGAAATATACCCACTGTAAACATCTACACTACCAACACTGACATTTACAATTCCCTATTATTTGGAGTACAAATACCAGTTTTAACTTCTAATGAATGGAATTACTCCTAGTTGGAGAAAGCCAGAGATTAATCTTGCCAAAAAAAATAAATCTGAGTATTTTCCCAGTAAATTTAAATAAAGATTTAACAGCCTGAATCTTTTTTTCAATTTTTCTCGAATAGAATATTATATTCCAGTTGCATTTTATCTTCAGGTTTTGGCTGTTGGTTTTTTTGTTTTTTTTTTTTCTTCATCCCCTTCTTTGTATAGTTTAATCTCTACTTTGGCAATATTCCCATATGATTTTCTCAAGTCAGATAATATCCTTTTCTAGTTTCTTTTTGCAAATCTCCTGAGTAATGCATAATAGGAGATTACACCACTTCTCAAAGCCAACTTACAGACTTACAGGTTTACCAAAATATTGCTAGAAAACTTTTTATTCTTATTTTTGTATGTTTCCCAACAGAGGGACAATTAGTTTTGGAAGCCTTCAGGATCTCATAATATGTATGGGAGATTTTTATGTTTCATTTATAGATGCAGATGGTAAGGGTATTACCCTTATTATTATTATTTCAATTAGATGGCAAGGGTGAAAGAGTCACAATTAGAGGATGTGGTGATTTGTGTTCTAGTTGCATCATAAATTATATGATGAATCACCAGAGCAGAAAACTCACTATTTTCCTTTCTTGTCAGACCTGTAGTCTTCTGTGATGGAACATTTTGTACTAAAAGAGCATGGTAATGCTCCTGCTTCCTTTCCACATATAAAATAAGAAAGCTATGTCCTATTAGCTTGACTGACACAAGACGTTCTAGAAAATATTTCAATGCTATAAAGCATTTTGATTTCCCATTTTTCTGATAATTTTCATGCCTTTAAACACTTCACATCAGAATTCTAAGTATTATACAGGCTAGCAGTGGCTCTCTCTGTGTCTCAGGGATGTTAACATTTGTTGCAGGTCAATCATTACAAAATACAAAGCAGTGATTTGAATTCCTTCTCTTGTTGCTACCATAATCAGTTTCTGGAATATCCTGATACTTCTGCTCTGTGACTTTCTCCAGCTGCTTCTTCAGATCTAAGAATTATTTCAAAGACATTTTCAGATGCTATGGTACTTCTGGAGAAACTAAGCTTCTAATATAGGAGTCATAGCAAAACAAAAAGGAGCATCAAGAAGGTAGGTGGCATGTGACCTCTGAGTAGAAAACAATATTATTTATTAGTAATATCATAAGGTAAACTGATATTATCATGTTGCTCGGTTTAGTAAGTTATTGTACACTCAGCTAAGATATACTACGTGACTGAGTGTCACTTCACAGGTTAAAGCCTACCCAAAAGCACAGCTCATCTAAGTGAGTTCTGAACTACACTGCCCAGCTTTAAGTGCTTACACAATTGAAATGTGAAGTATAATGATTCACTTAATTTGGAAGCTCCTAAGATTAAATCTGTACTTAAATAACAGCTTTTGTAGTTTGACTATTGAAAATGTAATCAGAAATGCAAGATGCACAAAAAACATGGAATCGTACAAGTATAGTATTTATCAAGTCAAACATGAAACAAATGCTGCAAAGTAGATCTTACATTGAATGGAATCATTGGAAGTAATTATCATGGTACCTGTACATGTACAAATTGGCTCGGGAATGAGCTTGCTGGGATTTGAAAAGGAGACCTAGATAGCTGATAGTCTCTATAGCTGAAGAACTAATTGGTTTAAATTTCATTATAGCTAATTGCTGTAAGAAAATACCAGGAAATTGTTTTGTTATCCACTCTCTGAAAATTACAGTCTAGATGAAACAAACCATTTGAAGACAATGGCTTTTATGAAGGAAGTTATTATAACTATAAGGAAGAAGATTGCTTACACAGCAGGATACAAACTACAGCAATTCAAAGAAAAATGGCTTTTGGCTTATGTAGTGATTCTGCCAATCTGATGATTTGTGAGGAAACATGGCATACCTCCTGCAGTGTGTCTACTATACTGGTGTGATTTACTTGCAAAATCTATGCAATATGGCAGCCACCACATTCCTGAAAGGCCGACAGATCATCATAGAAATTGAGGAAGAAAAATAAACTGCACCACCCATACTTCTGTTTCATGTGTAAAAGAAATTTTGGCAAAATATGTTAACAAAAATCACCAAAAGGCAACGAGATACACAGATTTGAGTATCTTAGATCTAATCTGCCAGTTCCAGGAAACCTGCATCTCTGATCTTTTCATTACTATCACCTGGGAATACAATAATATCAGCTTTTTAAACCATTATGGTAAACATTAAAATTTAATGTACTTCTGGAGCTTTAAATGCATTTTTTTTCTCCATGACTAGTATGAGATGTAACAACAACAGCAATAATAAAGAGGAAGAAAAAGACTTAAAAACAATCTCTTAATCTTACTCCTCTGTGTGTTCTAAGAGGAACTTTGGTCTTTCATTCTCTCTTTAGCCTCTGAGAAGTCTTTTTGAGCATGTCTTTTCGATCCTCTTAAGTACATCAAGAAATTGTGGAGGCATTTAAAAATGTTGCTTTGGAATCTTATCTTTCTTTTCTTTTAAAGTTACAAATGTTTTTAAGTTGAAAGTTTTATTGTTCTACATTCCTGTGGAAGCTAGAAGAGTTTTGAAGGAAGTCCTGGATTGTTTCATCATCATCTGAATGATCTGCATATTGATGAGGCCCGGTAAATTCTTGCAAGGAGGTACTTGGGGAGGGAGACTTAATTAGACATGGAAAAAAAAAATCACTTTGATGAGTAAATATCAAAAAGTATGCAGGTAGGTTGTGGAACCTGTGAATGGAAGGTTTAATTTTGGAATTTGGTTTTTTGAGGGCATTCTTTAAAACTGGACTAGATAAAGATTTGTTACACGTGATCCAGTTATTACTGATCAAGTTCTAATTAGGTAAAGTGTGATTAGATCACTTATTTCAGTCTTATCAGGAAACTTCACGCCTTTCTTTCTGTGGGTAAATTTGTCATCTTATTCTCACTTTGAATATTTAATGGTATTTCAAGCTGATCACAGTCTTCCTCTCCTACTGATTTCTGCCACCCTCTTCCCTATCTCTTTTACCTATGCTTGTGGCAGTCTCCTACTGATCTAATGTCTGTGATGCAATTTCAATATCTTTCTCAAACTGCTATCCACTGATTCCTTCTATCTGTCCTCCTACATCAGCTAATGTTGCTTTTGTAGTGAGCTCTTCAGATCAGAAATAGCTGATCCTGATGGCTCCAGTTCTTATGTCAAACAAGTTTTAGTCTGAATGTCAGCAGGAACTTAAATCTTTCCTTAAATTCCTGACCCTTTTCTTGATGATCACAGCCAGCAGATGCAGATTTGCTGGTATCTAAAATGATTAACATTTAAATCTAGTTAGCCCTGACCAGGTCATATAACATCCACTTAATATTCCTTAAGAACATTATTTTAATGCCCAAATGTGTTGTGTGTCAGAACCCTCAGCTCCCAGAATAAGTATCCTTCTGTAATTGAAAATTCCAACCCATCTTGTTCTGACATTTTAGTCACTTAGTGCTAACTAAATCTCAACTCTTTACTTCCATCACCTATGAAAAACAGATTCTTGGTGTCTTTGAGCATTTTTTACAAAGTCCTTCTCAAGAATTTGGTGACTAGGGTAGCTTGGAACCTAAATTTTTTTTTTTTTATTTCAGTTTTTCCTCCAACTTAGTCTCTCTGGTGATTTGGACCACTGTTTCCAGACCCTGTCCTTTGTATTCAGCACTTGTTCTTCTCTCACTTCTCATTAACAATCTTTTTGACCCAGCCGCTAATCTGTACCTCATCTTCATTCATACTTCCTGTTCTAAAAATAATATCGTTATTTCCTTCTGAGACACAACTGAAAGGATTTTTAAAGCTTTTCTTTTAAGTTGTGGAAGCTTCCCAGTGGTTCACTGTTGAAATATTCACATTTCCTCTAGGCAATCACTTCCACATCAGCCTGTTGAGTGCTTTTAGATTTGCAGAAAGAAGCAAACTTGCAAGACAAGCAGACAGCTTGTGAGCTGAAACTCTTGAGCTTTGAGGGGCTTGTTTGCCTGAAGGGTGAACACAAATCACTGCAGATCTACCGAAGTTTCATTTTGTTAATAAATGTACAGCATGTTGCTGGATAAATGAAAAATGAATTCAGTGGTAATTCATGAAGGACCTCTGGGATTTGTTACACTGACAGAATGCTGATTTGTATCTTTAATTGGATATTATACTAGTGACACATCAAAATCATTTTATATTGGTGCATGTCGCAACATACTGAGGCATCCTTGTGGTTAGAAAAGTAATGTAGCCATAATAAAAAAAAAATAACAACCCTTTATCTTTCTGAGTTTTGTAGCTTTTATGAACGTGACTGTACATATGATGTTACTCAAATGCAGCATAGTAAAATCAGATTTTTAGTTAAAAAAAATGCAAGAAACTCTCAAACATAAGAACTCCTTAAAGTCACTCCACTGACTCCATTAGCAATGTTTAGAGCTGCACTATCTCATGGAAGAAATGGCACCACCACTTTAGTGTGTGTTGCTTCTTGTGGAGGCATGTGGCTTTGCTAGGTTTTTTTGTTATTTTTAGTTTATTTTCTTCAGCCATTTTTAGTATTCAGCCAGTTTTGAGGGAGGTGTTGGTCACCTTTGAAGTACTCATGCTGCAAGTTGTCAATGCTAATAATTTCTCTTACCCTGGGTACTGACATATCTTGGATATGAGCTGAGTTGTACTAACTTCAGGATGCAGCAATGTTGTAGTATGACTTTAAATTAGTTTACCAATATGGTAGGTTGACCCCAGCCAGCAGCCAAGCACCCACACAGCTGTTCTCTCATTCTCCCACCCTTCCCACCAGGTTGGGGGAGGGAATAAGAAGAAAAAAGCAAGAAAACTCACAGGTCAAAATAAAGACAGTTTAATCCATGAAAAAAAGAGGGAGGGGAAAAAAAGAAATTATGCAAAGGAAATCACTCACCACCTACAGGCAGATCAATGCCCATACAGTCTCTAAGTAACAGCTACCTTGAAAAGCAAATTCCTAACCTTTCTCTCCTGCTTCAGTTTTTATTGCTGAGTGTGATATTATGTAGTATAGAATATCCCTTTGGCCAGGTCAGATCAGCTGTCCTGGCTATGTCCCTTCCTAGTCTCTTGCCCACCCCCAGCACACTCAGTTAGGCAGAGCAGAGAGAGAAAAAAAGGTGAATGCCTTAACACTGTGCTAACCGCTGCTCAGCCATAGCCCAAACATTGTTTTGCTATCAACACTGTTTTAGCCACAAATCCAAAACACAGCAGCACACTGGTTGCTATGAAGATGTTTATCCCAGCCAGACCTAGTACAATCTGCTAGCCCAGCACCAATGCTTACAAAGGCACTGTATTGATCTCCTAGCCAAGGATCATCTCTGTAGTATCGCAGCTTGCGAAGTAGTACAGTTACAAATTACATTTTATACTGATACTTGAACTTAATTTTTTTGTTCAGAGTGACATCCTTTAAAAGGAAGTATAAACAAAAATAGCAAATCACTATGGTGGAAAACTTTTAACTGCTTTAGCACACTGAGATTTTTGTACTTTTTCTACTCTGATTTGGACCACAGTTTTAAGATCGCTTGTCTCCTCAATATGAAAATATAGAGTCCTTCTTTCAGAACCCACCAAGAAAAGTTCATCTTGGACATTTTCTGGGTTATTACATCAGTATTACAGCATCATACAGCTGCAACCACAGCTTGAGCTGCAGTTTCCACAGATTTGCATTTACAGTTAACAGTCAGGAACACTTACACATGCAGAGTTACTGCTAGATTTAAAAACTTTAAAAATTGTCTTTATTTATTTCTTTTTAACAAGGAAAATTTCCCAATTCTTATATCTTAAAACTGAAATCTAACTCCTGGTAACTATAAGTGCACTAATGTGCTTAGAGTACTCATGTTCTTGTTTCAATGTATAACCTTAAAGGAGAGAGGAAGAAGATCCTCCCTAAAGGTTTCTTTTGAATCTAGTCTAGATTAATAATATGCAGAACCCATTGCTATACCAATAGCTATTGAATAGTAACTACTATTAAGTAGGTCTTTTCCTAGCAGGTATCTGTCCTTGCAATTAACTGGTACCCTTATTGGAAGCCTCAGGAGAGTATATATGGACGAGAGACAGGCTATTCCATTGCTCTAAGGGCCTGTACATCCTAAGATTATGAAGTTTCCCCGTGAATGCACAACAGTTCAAATTCAAAATGTAGTCTGTTCTCTGATTAATAGCTAGTCTGAAAAATTTAATCTGTGGACTTTTTGACTATTCAAAATGAATTAGATTTCCACTAAACTAAATCAACACTAATTTGTATTGGTTTGATTCATCAGGGTTAGAAACAAGTCCTTGTCTTCACTAATGTGGACATTGTTTTAAAAATAACTGAACTCATACTAAATACTAATATTTCAGATAAATTTGCTTGGTTTTATTTTACCCAGTAAGACGGTTTTAATAGATATTATCTGATACAGGCAAAATTTCACATTTACTGAAGTATGATATATTATGTAGTAAAGGAGAGATTAAGCCTAAGAAAATTTAAGTTGTACTTAGCATAGTTGTCAAAACTAAAACATGATTGTGGCTGAACTTGTTTATATAATTTAGTTGGTCCCTTGTCTAGAACAGGAATAATTGGTACATGAAACCTATCCATTTTTGGGAGAAGGAAGGAAGACGAGCAGGATGTGGTCACAAGGGAATATCCTCACAGTTTCAAAACAAAGCAGAAATATTATCTTTTGAAATGACTGCTAGGGAATACCTAGAGGGTAGAGGTCATTGGCACCTCTGTTAGTATCTTGTTGCTAACAGCTCCCCTAGAAAAAGGATTCCTTTGAGACACAACAAAATGAATTCACAGAATCATAGAATGGTAGAAGTTGGAAGGAACTCCTGGAGGTCATCTTGTCCAACCCCCTGCTCAAGCACGGTCAAATTCCCAGCCCTTGTCTGGAGCAAGAGCAATAATATTGCAAGAAAAGGACCATCAACACTTCAACTTTCCTCTGCTACTTCTGAATTTCTCATAAAGAGGTGTAATGAGTTTGACAGATCTGGAATAGAGAGGTTTTTAATATGAAAATACTATTAACTTTCCTTTTCACTTTATTCTGCTGAAATAATTGTAGCTGCTCTGGTATGATTACCCAGACCTTGTTCAAATGGGGAAGGGGGGTAAATAAATAAATAAATACATACATACATACATAGAAGATTTTTTTTTTTTTTTTAATGGTTGTGTTTCCTTAAGATTAAGAAAAAAAAAAAAAAAAAAAAAAGGAGGTAAAATATTTTCATCTGTCCCACCACTAAGATGTTCATGACTGCAAACAGAAGTAAAAGTCAAGGGAAGGTGAAAAAAAAAGAAGAAAGGAAGACACTAAGGAGGACTAGTGGAACTACTATGAGCTGTTAAGTAAAGGGCTTATACATAAAAACAGAGAATCTGACAGCCTAGAAATCTGTTTACATTTTTGGCTCAAGGGTCTTTCTAAGAGATGCTACAAAACAAAAAGCAGGATTTTTGTGGAGAAATTGTGGAGAATTGTGGAGAAATCACAGAATACACACTTAGACCAATATGGAAGCAAGTAAGCAATTACACATTTAACTTTGAAAGTTGGTTTTTTTTTTTAAGCTACTTGAGGGGACTTTGAATTTGATTCAGAGACAGACAGAGCCAATAAAGATGACTGATAGATACTGTTACTTCTCTAGGGAAAGTTGTTTTATAGCTCTACAAATTTAAACTGGCAACTATCATGATTCAAAAAGCAGAATTCTCTGCTCCCTTCAGAGATTTTGTTGTGTCTCTCTTCAGAAAGCAGAGAATTCTTGCCACTGCTCCAAACTAAATGATGATTATCTCTAGTCTTTGCATTACTCTAGGTTGGTGGCAACTGAGAAGATAGCTGAGGAAACATAAACCACATGCAAAAAAAATAAACTGAAGTTATTGCTTTAAAATGAAATTATTTTCTGCTAAAGTTTTTATAGTTACTCGATAGTATGTGGTAGGTTGAATGGATGGATAAATATTACCTGATCTTTTCCAAGTGGAGTATCATCCCATACCCTGAACTATTTTTTTTTCTCCTGAAATAGATCTGTCACATGCTAGTTTTTTTTAGTTTTGCAGGCTTGTCTTTTCTAGTTTCTTAAAGATGTGATGAATATTCAAAGTATCCATTAGTTACAATCTATCATCTGTCTATATTCTGCCTAATGGGATATCTGAGAAATCATCACTGTACACAGAAGAAAATATGAAGATAGTCATACTAAATTGGTAATTAACAGATATAGTGCTCAGTGAAGTGTGACCTTCTGCACATGTGCACTGTGATTACATCTTTCTTTCTTTCTACATGCTTTCTTTCTTTTTCCTTATGCAGTTAAAGTATAGTTTAAGTGGACACCCGCAAAGTACAGGTATTATAGTTCTCTGAACATCATCAGATTTGTTTTAAGTGAAAGTTAAATGTTTTAAGAAGTGAATTGGGAGACATGAATATTTAGCAAGCAAAGGGGGGGTTTTTTGGTTTTATTATTTTTAGGTGTACTTTCTAATCTCTTTCAATACAGTTGTCCATGTCAGAAATTAGATTTCCAGAATTTGCATTTTTCTGGTGCTGTCACTTTTCTTTCCTTCACATAGCAGTGGAACTTCCAGGAGTGCTTAGAAAAGATTCTCAGAACTGACTCCCATATGATAACCAAATTCAAGGAAACATTAAGATACAGACAGAAAGCTATCTTTTTTTTTTTTTTAAAGAGAGTAAAAAGAAAAAACTTAAATCCACAAATAAAGAAAAGTAACATCCAATATTTCATTTGTTATTTTAACCTCTTCAGTACTGTCATTTGAAATACTTATGCTTCTGGGTGTGACAAGCGAGTATTGAAAGTGAGAGCATGTAACATTTGAAATTATCATTGTATAGAGCTCTACATTTTGTTTCAGAAAATCTGTATTTGAACTTCATAGCCCTCCTTAGACAGCATTTGTTTGAAGCCTTGAGATGTAGCAATGGCTATGGAATTACAAATGTTTCCAATGTCAACAGCAGCAGAAAAGAATCACATTTTAGTAACACTTAAATTAATGTCTGTTCACTCTTTAATAAACATTACATTTAGCCGTTGCAGAAACCAGTGGGATAGTTATGTATCTTTCAAAGACAATTAACTGTAATATAATTCGATGATATGTAAAATATTTTAAAGCATAATTATTGAACCTTAGTATTTATGAGATATATAAAGCTAAAACATTATGCTATAGACAACTTGCTAGGTGTTTTGTAAAATGCACTCAGTATACAATCCATGTTTGATTTGGCTTTGAATATTTACACAGAAACCCAATAAGATTTTCAAATCCCCTAACATTACACAGATGCAGGTGTATAATTGCATTTGAATTCTATGTCATGGTCTAATATATCAATAGCAATAAAATTGGGCTTCAGTTACTGTCTAATTTGGTTTTTAAATTCTTCTAAGCCTTATTAGTCTGTATAAAAAAATTGGGAAGTTTATGATAGCAGGCAAAAAGTTATTTCTGCTTCAGCCAAAAAAAAAAGTCATTGAAAATAGCTACCTATTTTAGGATTACTAAAGTAGTAGGCTTCATATGATCTGGCTGAGTCTGTGTTGTACTCCTGGATCTTATAACAGCCTCATTATTTTTTCATTACTAGCAATAATTAAATATGTTGTGTTCCATACAGCAGCCACAGAAATTTTTTATTACATGTTTTACATACGCATGCTGAAATCTTGTGATGGGAACCACCTTGCCATATTATGCCAAATTTTATGATGCTTTGGATACTTTTTCAAATTATATTGGAAGACAAGGTTACTAGAGATACATATTTTTTTAAAAAACTACACTTCAGATAGTTTCAAATGCCTTTAAGTATGATCAGAGCCTGTTACTCTTATAACAACTTTTTAAAAGGCTCTCAGCCCCCATATGTTTTTGTGTTTCAGGCTGGGAATTCACCAGAAGAGAGGACAGAAAAAATGAGATGCAGAACAAATGTTTTGGTCTTTAAATTGTCATTTTCCATGTATGCCACTGTCTACAGTAATGTGTGACAGTCATTCCCCTGAAAGACTTCAGAATCATCCACAGCAAGGACAGCTGCTAACATTCGATAAGGTAAACATGTAGACAGAGGAATATTTTAATCCTGTGATGTGTATTATTGTTCATTGTGTTAGCACATTAGCTAGAGACTGTGTCTGTGACTAATCCCACAGCAGGCAGGTGTCCATTAATTTTAATCATAATTCACTAACAAGACTAATTATAAAAAAAAATAAAAAATAAAAAGTAGACAGGCAAGGTTAGGATAGTAGTAAACAAAGGCAGTTGCTATCTCAAGATAGATGACTTTAAGTTTAATTTTTTTTTTTTTTAAGTGGACAATCTCAGAAAGATTACCTTGATTAAAATAGCTCATTGAAATATTTCAGCTCTGTGATGTAAGGTTTGACAAATGAAAGAGTCACCATTAGTTTTCGCCTGCAAGCGTGATGTTTGCATTGATTTTCCTTTGCTGTAAGGATCATTGCTGAATTTCAAAATGGAAACTACCATTAATGCTTCATTCCTTCATATTCGCCACCCTCAAACATAATTTCACCGATTGCCGTTTTTAATGAAGAAAAGTAATGAAAAATAGTGAGCTGTCAGCAGCTATTTTTCCAGCTACAGATCTATGCATGTATCCATATATTTATTATTCATCTCTGTTTGTCTCCCAGTCTGTCTTTAAAAATAACAATTTATTTTTTAACTACTTGTAGTAATATATAACCAGTGAACCTATTAATTACATACACTGCTGACAAGCAAGTCTAACTCAGATGCTGAGATAATAGTTTTGTATATGCAAGCTGAATTAAAAAAATAAATCATTGAACCTTTCCAATTTTTATATCCTGCCAGTTTTGAGTGGAATACGAATGTTCCTGGATGGTAAAGATTCCACGTAAATATATATAGGTGTATGTCTGTGCATGTATATAGATAAGTACATACATACGCACAGAAACATATTTAATAGTGAAATGGTTGAACTAATACTTTTTGTTCAGCTTTTTTTCAGTTATGTATCATCATATAAAGGGTGTGTATCTAAACTAAGGTTGTTACCTAAACTCCCCCCGGTACACAGGAAGAAACAGACACAGGCAAAGGACATACCACATGACTTGCAACCTTAGTTATGCATAGTATTGAATACACACAAAAGGTGTTTAACTTTGTCCTTTAGCTAAAGAGGGATCCTAGATCTATTGTCTACAATAAGACACCTTCTTTTAGAAGGCTAAAGTGCTGTGAGAGGAACTCCACTGAACTGATTAGTTAGAAACACAGAGCCAACAAGTGAATCTGTAATCTGGTCAGGAATCCTTCCCTAAACCTTCATATTTTTATGTATCTTTTCTTGGTTCTTAAACCTACTGTAAGACAGTATCATGTTATTTGTAAGTGTCAGATTCTCAGGGTTCCACAGAAATAAATGAAGCTGGAAAGCAGAGATATCTATTCTCATTCTGAGTTACAACAACATCTGAAAAAAAATGATTAAAGATCAAAGCTCACAGAAAGTCCTCTGGACCAGGGCTTGACAGAGATCAAGAGAGGACAACTACTTCAGAGTGCCATATGCACTCCAGAGCCCTCAGGCTACAAGGAATTCAGGGATTCAGTGCTCTGTACAATATTTCTGACTCCACTTAGTGTTCCTTATATCTCACAGGTAGTGGGAACAACATGCACAGCTGGACACATGTCATTCATGTCTACTTTTTATTCAGAACAACTGCGACAGAAACAGAATCATAAAATGGTTTGGTTTAGAAGGGACCTTTAAAGATCATTTAGTCCAA
Organism: Antrostomus carolinensis; assembly: GCF_000700745.2. Classification (NCBI taxonomy): domain Eukaryota; kingdom Metazoa; phylum Chordata; class Aves; order Caprimulgiformes; family Caprimulgidae; genus Antrostomus; species Antrostomus carolinensis. The sequence continues at coordinate 28,068 of NW_010333455.1, read as the reverse complement.
GCTCCCTGATAGACCAAGGGACAATGGTTATAAACTAGATGACAATAGATTTAGATTAGATACTAGGAAGAAGTTATTCACTGTGAGGGTGGTCAGACACTGGAACAGGTTGCCCAGAGAAGTTGTGAATGTCCCCTCCCTGGAAGTGTTTAAGGCCAGACTGGATGAGGCTTTCCGTAACCTGGTGTAGTGGAAGGTGTCCCTGCTGATGTCAGGGCGCTTGGAACTAGATGATCTTTAAGGTTCCTTCCAACTTATACCATTCTATTATTCCATGATTCTATGGTGGCTCAGAGCCCCATCCAACCTGACCCTGAACGTTTCCAGGGATGGAGCTTCTACCACTTCTCTGGGCAACCTGTTACAGTATTTCACCACCCTAATTGTAAAAAACTTCCCTTCTTATATCTAGTCTAAATCTACCCTCTTTTAGTTTAAAACCATTACCCCTTGTTCTATGGCTACAGGCCCTGCTAAAAATTTTGCCCTCATCTTTCTTATAGGCCCCCTTCAAGTATTGAAAGACTTCAATAAAGTCACCCTGAAGCCTTCTCTTCTCCAGTTCTCCAATCAAAGAGTGTAATTTACAAAGCAGAATCATGTGGCTATAATATAAAGGGGGCAGGCTGGGGGGGGAGGAGAAATATTACAAAACCTCTCCCTTTCTCATGTTTGACCTCTCCCTTTCTCATGTTTGGTGCTTTTCTGAGATTCTTAGCTGCTACAGAGCTTCTTCCTAACTGGTCAGGCCTCTTCATGTTAGCTCATAGATATTTTGTGTATATTTTGTTAGAAAAGAAGAGAAATGAATGCTCAGACCTCCCTCCCATTTCCAAAAATTATCAGAAGAACCTTCAGCCTCAAAATCTAGCTTCTAGTAAAACACAGAAGGGCTTCAAGATCCCCTCCAGTTAAGCGAGTTTTCTTAAATATGTATAAATTGCAGCAAAATGTAAAATTCCTTTCTTAAAAAAACCAACAAAACAAACACCAAAAAACTGGGATCTGCTGCTTCTCCCAGCACAGCAGACAGAAACTTAACAAAAAAGATGCATGTTCTCTTTTGTCTTTCTAGCTGTCAATACCACAGATACTCGCATAACTATTTTTAAGATGTATAGCTGGAAAAGCATTTTCAATCAAGTGTATCAATATACTTTTACATGGGATGAATTTCTGATCTGCTATGATTTGAGTTCTTTTTAACTATCAGATTTGGCATATTAGTCTATTATTTAATAAGGGAGAAAAGACAGGAGCAAAAATCCATCATTAGAACATTAGAATGGTAGCACAGCATTGGAGAAGGTTACACAGGAAGACTGCAAAATTTCCTTCATTGGAGGTTTTCAAGACTTGGATAGATGAAGACACAGCCAACCTGAATTAGTGTTGCTGCCATTCCTGCTTCAAGCAGGCAGTTGGACTGGATGATGTTCAGAAATCCCTTCCAACTAAGACTTCTATAATTCTATAAATAAAATAGATAGGCACTATTCCTCAGCTTTGTTCTTTTTTTATGCTTTTGTACCTTGGAGCCATAGCATTCCCCTATTCACTCAAAAATGATCCACAAGCATACATCACCTGGGACAAATGCAAGAGTCAGCTACCTGGTCACAAGACTGAAAAGGTTAGCTTTCTGTGTTTTGTATGCATGTATACATACATCAGTGTGTATGTATATAAATATATAGATATGCGTATGTATTTGTGGATGGATGTTTCTATAAAAAGAGAGGAAGTATAAAAATGTTGCTCTATAATGCATCTACATGAGAAGATCACACTTTCTCAGAACATCTTTTTCCTTTTGATGAACAATAAGCTTTATTCTCTTGAAGACTAAGGGTGAATCTGGGAAAGAAGGAAAAGGCGAGAAGAAAATATGGTGTTGCCATTTGAATGAGCTGGTAGCTAGAAACTTTCCTCAAAGCTGAAAAACTGGTCTCCAACTCCTTCCTTAACAAAGCATCTGCTTCATAAGGATATGGCAAATTTCTGTCCTTTCTGCCCATACCAGCTGTCTTGGTATTAAACATGGGTTCAAATCTCCTCACACAGAGAACAGAGGACAATATTTGAATATGAACCGTGTCCTGGGGTGCATCAAGCACAGTATTGCGAGCCAGTTGAGGGAGGTGATTGTTCTGCTCTACTCTGCACTGGTGTGGCCTCACCTTGAGTACTGTGTGCAGTTTTGGGTGCCACAGCACAAAAAATATACAGAGCTGTTGGAGAGTGTGTAGAGGAGGGCGACAAAATTGGTGAAGGCCTTAGAGGGGAAGCTGTATGAGGAGAGGCTGAAGTCACTTGGTTTGTTCAGCCTGGAGGAGAGAAGACTAAGATGACATCTCATTGCAGTCTATAACTTCCTCACAAGGGGAAGAGGAGGGGCAGGCACTGATCTCTTCTCTCTGGAGACCAACGATAGGACCAGAGTAAATGGCAGGAAGATACGCCAGAGCAAATTGAGGTTGAACATTAGGAAAAGGTTCTTCACCCAGAGGGTAGTGGAGCACTGGAATAGGCTCCCCAGGGAGGTAGTCATAGCACAAAGCCTGACAATATTCAAAAAACATTTGAACAATGCCCTCAGACACATAGTCTGAATCTTGTGACTGTCCTATGCTAGGGCAAGAGTTGGACTTGTGATCCTTGTGGGTCCTTTCCAACTCACAACATCTTACAATTCTATGATCTTTCTTTTGCCTCAGAAAAGGCCTTTAGCAGTAATCCTCCAGACAAAAGGCAATCTTCCACGTTCAGTAGCATTTTGCAAGAAAGGGATGACTCAGATAACTAACTCCAAGGTAATTTTATGGCTGTTAGCCAGAAGAGTGAAGGGGCATTTCTATGAATTATCAACTGCACAAGATGACAGAAGACTTAAACACATCCTTCAGAATTTCCTACGGACCACTTACACTATTTTATACCCAGATCCGGGTTCGGCTTCATAACTTTATGGTATGTACAAGCGTCTAAGTCAGGAATCAAGTCACTCAGTATTCTTGTTCTAGTAAGCATGGAGAGACAGGCTCCATACTATGGGTAGGTTAATTTTTGAGTGATCTGATTTAGTCCCTACAGAACACATATTTCTTCACTATCTACAGAGGGAGCCTACCAAGCTACAAGATTCCTATTTTATATGCCTCATTTAAGCTCCTAAAATTCAATGAGTATGAATTTGAGGTTGCAAGAATTATATTTATCTCTTTTCAGTACATAACTTCCACAAAAGTGAGTCAAGTCATTTGCACCAGAGCTCTAGGTTTCATCAACCAATCTTTCAAAAGAAGCATCGTTAGAACTAGCAATCATATTCCACTTCCCTGAGACTGGATCCAGCCTGTTATCTCAAATACAGAAATCAGAATTAAATCAGGAATTATTTATAAGTAAAGAAGGCCAGTAAAAACTGTTAGCAGTATTAATGATAAATAAGTCAACCAGTTCTAATGACCATAGTAAAGCCAAGGCTTATAAAAACTGACTAGCCAAAATGCAATTAAATATCAAACTATTAATGAATTTCAAGTTTTATGTTCCAGACGAGAGAGTCCACCACCAGAAGAAACAGCTAGTGACACATTTGCATTGTTCTCAAAGGAAATTCTTCTAAGAAGCATTAAAATTCAACATAATCAGAGAAAAAAACACTTGGGAACCAAATTTTTGAAAAACAGAAGTTCACAATGTAAGCAGCTAGCGGATATATAAAATGAAGTCGGTAATTATTTTTGCAATAAGAGACAGCTACGTATGGGTTCCCATTTTAAACAGACAAGTATCTATTTGTTCATACAGGTACACAAAGTTTTTTTATGTGAAAATTAAGGATTCATTATTTTTATTACATTAAAATAACACCGCTCTTTCAACAGATACATCTAAACTTTATGCATGATACAACAGCCATGATTTATCTATCTCGTTTAAAACATTTGGGCAGAAACATAGAATTGTTTGGAAATAGTTTGCATCACCCTGTCAAGGAGAGGCAAAATTCAGTCCATTACCATAGAGAAACCAACAGACAAAAGCAAAAAAAAAAGCCAAATTCTAAGGATCGTTGATGAGCAAAGGGGAGACCTGTGGAGGTATGGAGCCATGTAGTCTGAGCAGGAAATAACACTTTCAAAGAGATAACATGGTTCCAAAGTATCACAAACATATTTCAAAATCCATTCACTCTTTCAATTCAGTCTTTGCAGACATACCTATATCTGCACTAAAGAATAAAAGTGACTGCATAGGCACTTGAATTTGCAAAAAAGCAAAAAAAGACATCAGAAAAGAACTTGAGCATGTATCTGCCCAGGTGACACAGCCTGGCCATTTACTATCAAGTCAGAACTTTTTTAATAGTTTGTTCCAGAATAAGCTCACAAATTAGAAAACTAGCCACTTCTAAGCAAAGACTTGCAACCAATAGTAATGACAGAAACATAAATTTAAAAAATATTTATAACTCATACTATACAAGGATTCACTTATCTTTCCATAGAATATTTTTCTAAATTCAGCATGGTTTCCTCAACAGAGCTTTGTGTATTCAGTCACTGCCTAACAAGTGTCATTCAAGTCTTGATTAAATCTTATACCAGACCTTTGCATAGAGATAAACATCTTCCTCTTAAAGGAATCCCTCCTCTTAATATGAGGTCTCTTTTCCTTGGTTGGCACTCCAGCAAGTTTTGAGCCAAGTTTTCTAGGTTCTAATTGTGCATTCATAGACCAATATCTACATGGAAGAAGCCTAGAGGGAAAACACAGATCTGTATACACAAGTTTCTAAAGTATACTACCATTCTTCCTTTCATATGTTCTTTCTATGGTGCTACATCACATACCGACCATCAAATACATCACGTATTGACCATCAATTTCCCTGGTGTTAGACACCCACTGGTTTACAAAACAAAAATATAACTCATATCTTCCCTATGTTACTGCAAAAATTCTTTCTGCTTCCCTTCTTATTCTCCAAGTCCTATTTAAGTGGTGAAGGATAGAACTTCTTTTTCTAGGGATAAAGCATCCAAAACAGCTCTATTAATATCACTACTAGCTTTAAAAATAAGAATATCAAACATAACACTGTAGTCTAGTATTTTACGTTGCCAGGACTATATTTATGCTTTCAACTAAAGGTTCTGGTGGCTGGTACCACCGCCATCTTCTTGATGTATCTTCAAACTTCAACAGTTCTGAAGACAAAACTTTATCTCATCATATTGCTCACATCAGACAAGTTGTATCCAGTGACTCACAGGGATAAAAACAAGCACAAATCTTCATTTTCTGTGCACCTATAAAGGGAAATATATATCACCTCACTGGGTTCTTCTTCCCTTCCATCCCCTGACCTGAAAAATCCTAAATAAAAAAGGGAAGCGTCAGAGGATAAATGTACTTGAGGTTAATTATTCAGTCAGTTTACTCAGAATAGTACCAGATGGGTGCTAACTAGTTCTACTGTATTTGCTGACTGTTCTCCAGCTCACAGAACACTTTCAATTCAGTGGGAGAACAAGGGTTCATCAAGCAGAGAGTTTGGTGTTGGTCTTTCCCATAGCCAATCTACATATCATGCATATATTAGGCAACTGAAGTTAACTGGACATTTACTATCGAGGTCATAATGAGGTTATTCTCTATGGTATGTTCAATAGAATGAATGATTTAGAAAGGCATATGGTTCACAGCTACAACAAACTTCATGCTTTTGGTTTGTAAGTTCTAAAACTGCAGAAGATCATGTCACCAGAAAAGCAGATCGCTTCTTTTCATTAAAAGTTTCGATAAAAAGTTTTGGCTGAGAAGTACAGAGACAAATAAATGACTAACTTTAGTTCACTGACATCAAAATTAACTAAAGAGAGAGGATATGGTGAAATCTGGAGTGGTTAGGTAGCTAAATAACAGATAGATGCCATGCCGCTGTGACTTGAGACATACCCAAAAATGAAGGCCTCAGTTATAGATATGCTTTACTAATACTTCATTCAGCAAGTCAGTGAATTGTGGTTAAATTTTCATCCATCTAGCTTAACAAATACCTAATGTGTATAGCTATCTGTTAAAATTAGTGAAACTTTCAGATACTTAATTTTGGTATCTAGCTTGTTAGGGTGGTAACACAAATTGCAGAAAAAATTACACAAGAAGAAATTAATCCTTTTTTGAAAAATTACATCAAATTTTTATTATTTCTCTTAAATTTGATATGTTAAACACTTATCAAATGAAATAGTGATATTAACAAATAATGCGTTTTAACAACCCCCTCCCCCCCCAAAAAAAAAACAAAACCCGAAGGCAGGAATAAGACAAGGCTATTTGCATTCAGAGTTTATCCATACAAGTATGCAGTTTATGTAGATAAGTAGTCTTCATTTATTATACATGTATGTCATTTTCAAAAGGGCTGTCTCAGAAAGGCAATGCTTCCACAGTCATTCTTGACTGTGAATAAAAATATGCCTCAGTGTTTCTCCATATGACTTTGCCTGATGTGCAAACATAAGGCACAATTCAGCTGCTCACTTCTCAACTGTGAAAGGACTTTGCTGCCATTGCTGCAGGGAAAAATAAATTAGTTGCAAATTATATGGCTATTAATAAACAGCCATAACCAACCGGTAAAAGACAATTATTTGGAAAAAAAGAAAAAATCCTTAGAGAGTGTTTTTCATATTGGATTAAACCTTAAAGGGCTACAAAGAATCTTTCAGCTAGAGACTGTGGTAAGAGTTGGGAGAATGTCCTCTATGGTATCAGCTCCTGGAGGCAGAGAACTGAGGCATTGAGGATGCTTATGCTGATGAAAAGTTTGTTACTCTTGATCTAGTCTTTAAGCTTTCTCCATATCTGGCTTTTGCAGACAGAATATCTTCTGTCAGATCCTGAGTTTGTCATTCCAAGACAGAAAGACGGATTCCTTTACTAAAATGTTTTTTTAAAAGCCTTCTCTATTGATTCAGTCATGTTCTCGCTGCACATGCATTCATACTTAAACACAAATTGAGACTACACTTTCTTAGATATGGACTAGTCCTCTCTCCTTATTCCAGTGGCTGTGTCACTTAATCCCATTGGCAGTCACACAAGGTGAGACATGCTCTGATGCCAGCTGTGCAAATTAAAAATAAATAAATAAAAGTCTTCACCACTGCCTTGGGGAAAAATCTAGATGTGATCTAATTACCTCCTGGCCTCATCCACACTCTGAAAAAGAAAATCTCAGCAATATGGCATAGTATTCTATTAAAATTCACATAGCTTTGCAATTATGTATTTGGAATATTGATATTATTAAATAATTTCTCACTTTCACATTTGCCAAGACATAGTGTGCTGCTACATCTCTTATGTCTTATCAAGCTGTCATGTCCTGTCTCTTCTGTGACAGCTTTCCTTACCTTTTTGGGGGTGTCTCAAACATTGCTTGTAGCCTCTGTTACTCAGAAAACTTTACAAGCAACACAGAAAACCTTTCTCATTGTCCTTCAAATATTCCTTTTGAATTCTGTTTTGTCTGTGGGACCTATACAGCTCTGAAAAAAAAAAAAAATCATCATTATCATGCTAACCAGTCTTGGCACCTTGGGGCTCATCTCATTGTACCTACCTGTTTCTTCTCCCTAGTGAATCTTATATAGCAATCATCCTTTCATATCTACTTGAAGAGCACCTTGTGCACAGGATGTAAAGTGTTATTGGCAGATTCTGCCAAAAAGTTAAACAAGGTAATGAGAGAAGTTAGTGTTGGGAAAGGGCAGGGAAAAAAAAAAAAAAAAAAGTAGAGAAACAACACAGCTAACATAAACAAACTGTGAGGAAAACTACAGAAAGGGATTGGAGCAAATATCTGATCAGCATGGGGAAACAATCTCCTCCATTAAAGCTGTAAAGACCATCTAAGAACTGTGAGAAACTCCCTGTGGGCTTCAGATTCCCTCCTCTTCTACTTGTGACAGAGCTACACTCTGCTCACAAAGGTAACTCTTCTGGGCACACCACTACTAATTCCCTTCCACCTAAGCAGAACTAGATTTTTTCTCCTGGAAAGCTGGTCTGAATGCAACAAAAAAGAGGATTAAAATCTCCCACAAACATTTCTGGATCAAGAAACTGGGAAAAGAAATAACCTGATTCAAGCCCCAGTTTCCCTCTCCCACTTTGTTACAGATTTCAGTTGCTTTCCCCTGGAAAAAAAAAAAAAAAAAAAAAAAAAAAAAAAAAAGTAATGGTCTTGGCATAAGAAACAGCCTATAAAAATGTATTCAACACAAATGTTAGCTTCCTCAGTGCCAAATCCTCATTCAAGGAAACATGTGTGCATGCTGGAATAAATTTTACTATAGTTAAATGGATGGAAATATTTAGGCACACCAGGCAGGCTTGAGACACCCTTTTGGTTTCACTGTGATGAACCCTGCTGCCCTGCCTTGGAGGCAAAGTTTGCTTCTTAAGTGGAAAAAGATATCCTGGAAGTTATTTCAGACCAATACTTCATGCAAGCATCCACAACTAGAACTGAGGCACCCAAAATCTTCAGAAACTGTTCATAGCAGCTCTTCAGATCTGAGCAATGCACATGTAAAATCCTTCCGTACCTAGTGGCAAAATCTAGAAGAATCTGATTTTCCAACTGAGAATATTTCATATTGTTGCCTAAAAGCTAATTTTGCCAAGGGGTTTGAGGGAAAACTTCTTGTGCTCAGTCTAAGTGTTCCCCTTTGCATCTCATTTATGAGTTAACTCTCACAGATATCCTATAAGCATCACTCTTTGACAGACAATGATGAGACAGATGGTTCCAAACACATTCAACAGCCCAGTGATGAAGGTAGTTTTGTATTGCTCCCCTGACAAATTCTGCATGTTGAACTTCAACTTAGCACACTTCCACCTAAGCTGAAGGACCTAACAACCAGGTCATTGACCATTCTTTTAAATTAAACATTTAAAGACATCCTGCAGCATACAAATAAATAAATATTTAAGGGACAGAGGGAGAAGGGAAAGGTGACAGACTGACACAGATGCTTATGGAAGTGGTTAGGATACTCCTGTGGGAGAGTTCAGTTCAAGTCCCTGTTGCAATAAATATCTATTACCTTATAGAATTGGAAAAACTTGAAAAACAATGGGCATGTTTGCTCCAGAATATTCTGCTTACTAGTTAGGACATTCCTTTAGGCTTACTTGTGACAGGGAACCAGAGCAAACTCTAATTCTTGCTGCCTTAGTGTGAGATGGCATGAAGATGTGACCTAAAGACAATACTGCATGAGATCAGACTTCACAGCTCACTTTCTGTAATGGAACTAAGTTCCCAAATATCTTTGAGTAAATGACCATAGGCCCTGTTACTCTCTTTCTCAAATTCCTGTGGTTTCTTTCTTGGACAACTAATTGTCTCCAGACAAGGTGGTGAGAATATCTTATTGCAGATAAGAGTGCCCATCCCAAGGCTGTAATATTTCCAGCATTAAAGTACCTAAATTCTTTTCTGGATCTAACCCTATCTGGTTTTGTTAGAATGGATACTTCTAATCAGAGATTATTCCAAAAATATATGAATGCAAAAATAGGATTACAGCAGATATTCAGACAGCTCGTTGTATGCTATCTGCAATCCTGCACCATTCCAAGCAGGATTACATCATTCTAGGAATTATTCAACCAGAAAACAAGCAAATTCACTTTTTGACTCCAAGTAAATCAAGCATGCATGAGGTGCTGGTCAGGTTTTTCAGTTCTTGTTTGCTTCAAGTTCTAATGCTCTTGAGAAAAGAAAACTGAAAGGAAAACATGCCAAAACATACTGCATAACATTACATAGTGATATTCTCTATAGGTTAAATTAAAAAAAGGAAGAAGCCTCCTTCACTGCTACAGCATTGTGAACCTTGTAGGCTCATACATGCTTCATGTAACTACCAGCTTCACAACTACACACACATATTTTATGTTTATTTTAAAAAAATCATCTTGGTTTTGTTTTGGGGTTTTTTTTTGTTGGGGTTTTTTTGCAATTCATGGTATTCATAATTTTCCTGCCACTGTTACAGTGAAGGATCAGTGCCACCTACAGACGGGGAATAGAGTGGAGCACAACTGAGTGTAAAGGAAAGTGAGAAAGTAAACCCAATTTTAAGCCCCAGACCTTCTAGCTAAAACAATCCTTCATTAAAGAGAAAGAGTTGACATAGATACACAGAAATATTCAGATCTCTTTGTCTGCTTATATTTACCGATCACAAGCATTTCCTCAAAAAGCCACTACAAAAGATTAATTCTGAATGCTGCATTTGGCTATATCAGGTTTCCAAATGCAAATCTCATACACAGCTGAAAAAAAGCAAAATACACTGCTGTCAGCTCCTTTTTGAAGCATCTACTTAATTTTGGTTGGTTGTTATCTGTGTCAGTTCAAAGGGGAAAATGTCTTCCCCCTCAATTATGAGTGCCAATTAGATTCTGGTTTAATGATCCAGTTAAATTAAAACCAGCCCAACTTCTCACCCCAGACTAAACTACATTAAACCAAATCTAAAACTTCAGAAGAGATTACAGGAAGGCTGGCAGAACAGAGCTTGTTAATCAAGCTAGTTTAAGTGTTGGCAGTGGCTTGGTTTCTCTTCTCTCTAGAGAGAGTGTTATCTTCTAGTCTAATCTCATTAAACCCAAAGCAGTCTGCATGCCCTTCCTGCCTCCATACACACAGAAACACGTGCACACATACACACACAAACATGAGTAACTGTGATGGATAGGCATTAAAAAGTTATTTCTAAATAATTTTTTATAATAGAGACTAATCTAGCACCATTGTAACAGCAGAGAATTCATCCACCTCAGCAAGAGACCTGTGGTCACTGTACTGCAAAGGCTTTAATTCAGACAGGGGTGGCTGCCATATATGCGCAGAAAAAAAAAATGATAACTGCAGCATTTGAATGCAAGCATGTGACTAATTGATGGTGTTGGCTAGAAGAAACATACAGTAACTGAGGCTCATGAGAATAAAGAAATCAAGCCTTTTATTTCTTCTTCTGCTGTACACTTCCTGCATAATCTTGTTGCTAGTCTCTTAGAGACTAAGTTTTGCTATATGTTAAAGAGGGTTAGTAATACTTACTTACCTGACAGGGATGAGATTAGGTTAAACTTAGCTAAAGCCCTGAGACTCTCATAGGGAGAGATCATTTGGAGAAGTAGTTATTAACTAATAGTGCTGTATTGGCATATTGTAGGCAAACTCAGCAGCTTTGGGGATTTTAAAAGACAAGAGTAGGAAGCTATTGCTGACCTCTCCTTTTAAATCTTACTTCAAACTTTGACCCTCTGTTTCACATAATAGGACAAATATTGTTTTATGAGTTGCCAGGAATTTCTCCCAAATTATTTATTGCCAACATTCATTCTACCTGGAAACAGTCTGAGCACAAATGAATGAAGAAAAACAGGCTCAAAGATCTGTAGTGTAGCATAGCAGTCTGTTAAAAAAAGTGATGACATTCTGCTGTAGAAACCATGTTTTGCACATTTTCTTCTTTATTTTGAATCTTCTCTTTGAACAAAAAAAGTGATGAGATAGAAAAAAATAAATAATGAAGTCATAGAAAACAATTTCTTAAAATTAGATTATTTTCTATAAACTCTCAACAGACAAAATTAACTAACTTAATTCTGCAGATCTGCTAATTCTTTATCTCTGCCTTTTTAGACAGATGTTCAGCTTGTAATAGCTCTTCATAATCTTAGAGAAATATTTTAATTCCTTAAGTGACCTTTCACATTCTGTTGATTCTTGTTAGATATAGTTGCAAAATATATAAAATATACTTTGGCTATCTAAAGCCCAATCAGCATATGAGTAGATTGTATTGTATAATTAAGATAGATATTGTATACTTTCACAATTTAGTGAATTTAAAATCCAAATATTGTTAAATAGCTTCATATCCATCTCACAAAGCACAGTTAAAATAAGCTAAAGTGTCATGTAATTTATAACTGGATCAAATTGATTTGAAATAGTAATTTCCTAAAGCTCTGCAGAACTGTTGTAAATCAATTATTCCAGATGAATGAAACTCACAGCCTGCTCACCTATCTTGCAGTATGGAAATGTTCTTCATTTATTATCGTCAGAGCCTGCTTTTGAACTATGCCCTCCAATTTTTCTACATTTGGATGATGCACTATTAGGAAAGAAGTCCAAAAAAAAATCTAGGTTCTTAAACAGTATTTTAGTAAGACAGCAGCAATATTAGAACAACTAACTGTTCCTCAACAGGGAGAAATGGGTTATGCCTATGGCAGGAAATCTTACAATTTAACCTTTCCTGCCAGAAAAATGTAAGATTTGGTCCAAACATCCCACCTCCCCAATTATTCCCTCTGTATAGTAGAAAAAAATAGTATTGAAATCACAGAGAGATAATATTTAAATAAAAGCGAAGTGATTATTTAGTGATGCTGACTAAGCACACTGGAAAGTATAAGGTTCAGTATGCAGGCCAGGTTTCACTATAGAATTGTGCATGTAAAATTTATTTATCCTCAGTACCTTAGCATTTTCTGAACAAAACTTGCCATGGGAATTTGATGACAAGGGGAAAATGGCGTATGTTGGAAATGAACTAAATCTAAACTATGTTATAGACTAGAAATGCTGCTAACACGATAAACTTATCCAGCAGCATATGAAGGTATGACTGCAAGATGTTTATTTTACCTGTTACAAGGTGACTAACCATCTTTTTTTTCATTTCCTAGATCCCATTTACTTTCAGTCTGAATTCCTCATTTAGAATGACATGTGCAGTTAGAAATTCTTTTGATGTAAGTTTTAATTATGTTAAGGTTTAGAAGCAGGAGTATAAGTCAAGCTTTTTATTTTTTAATTAATATGTTCATTATTTATAGATATTTCTATATGTCCCATCACAGTACTTTCTGCATGTCAGAAATTCAGTCTGGAGTATAACCAACCCACCCCTATATTCCCTTCCAGATTTTGCAAATAAATTCTTTTTGGATTTAATCTCCCATGAAGTTGGGTACATTTCATCATGAAAATTTAATGACAAATTTGCTAGTCTACTTTGTTTTCCATTAATAAAAAAAGGAAGAAGGAAACAGAGAAACTCAGTCTTGAAATAAAACTCCTCTATTGAATACAATAATTTCTGCAGGGATGTTGTCTGGATGTGGCATGGTCAGTAGTCATTGTCATGACTTGAGTTGACCCTGGCAGGTCCATTTTAGGACAAGACCCCTCAGGCTACACCCAGTCTTGTAAGCAGGATGTACACGGGGCCATTCTGGGGCACAGACACCAACTGGCAGGGAACAGCCCGAGGCATACAACAAAATGCTCTTACTCTCCAAAACAAAGTGGCTGCCTACAAACTGACAACTGGGAAGGCCACCCAGCCTGTGCAAAGTCAGTCCTGGCATCACAGGGGAGAGTGCTTGATGGCGGGAACCACAGGCATCACAGGGACCACCTCAAACTGAGAGACACTCCTGCTTGGTGCCCCAGGCTGCTCCTTTGCACTGACTCATTGGCTAGCATAGGTTTAGTGTTAGATTCGGGTGGACAGGATGGTCAGAAGACCCATCCATGAACTAAACATCTGGAAACCTCTGGCCTTCAGGTTGTGTAGTTAGCGATGTGCCTACAGCCCCTCAACATTTAGGCATTTCCAATTTCCTCTGCATCTTGCCCCGGAGCTCAACACCCCCATGGCACATCTATGGCAATGAAGTAGGCCTGGGCTCAAGCCAGGCACCTGAGTCAAGATCAGGATTGGGCCTGGTGAAGGAAATCAGCATCATCCACAGCCCTCAGATGGCTGGACAGGACCATAGGGACAGGGACAGGCTGAGGCTAGACTGAGACGCCAGCCTGTGTGTCAGGGCTGGGGGTCTAGATCAGCAGTACATGGGCAGGCACAGGCATGGCTGCAGCACCGCTGGGGCTCCCAGCCTCTGGGGGCCAGCCCCAGTCCAGCTCCGGTATGCCAGGAGGTGTAGTACCAGTGGGATCAGGGCAAGACCTTGGGTTGAAAGCAGCCCCTGAGGGTCAGGGTAGGTCACGGCATCCCCATAGGGTACCCAGGAGCCTCCTGCCATGGCCAGCCTCAAACTCCACAGCCCAACTTCCAGATGCAGGGAGTCTAACACTGGTTCCCTGAACTGTTCTCCAGAGTTAATGAGGTTAGCTACATGGACTGAAATATGGACTGAAATCCATCTCCTCCAAATTTTTAATCATGTAAATATTAGGCAACAATTTATTCCAGGACAGACCTTTTCAATGTATAAAGGGTCAAACTGTTCAATGAATAAAAATCCTCATCTGTAAAATAAGATGCTAATAACATTCTCTAATTAAACAGACACACAAACTCTTTAAAAAGCTGTAGGTCTCTAACATTCTTCAAAGGCAATCATTTTCACAGCTGAACAATGAGAAAATGGAGTAGCAATTACAAGTTTTTCCCCAGCGCTCAAAAGCAAATGACTACGAGAAACAGATTTCATGAATGTTAAGTTAAATCTTCACAAACATTTTACAGGAATGACGTAGGCACAGTAGATCTTGCCCTAGAACAGGGGGATGGATTAAATAACAATTGAGGTGGCTTCTAATCCTTTGATACTATGCTAGACTGCCGTGTCACTCTGCAACTTTTCAATCTCTTTGTAGATGAGGGCAGGTAATGGACTAACCACTTGACATTGTCTGCGTCCATATATAAATGGATATAAATAAACAGAAAAATTTATGCAAAAAATGTTAATGCAAAAGCAGTTATTGGCATTTCGAAAATATGACAGTTGTGCTCCAACATCTTTATGAAATAAAAAGCCCTTTCTTTTGGTAATAATTTTTTTGGAGATCTTATTTTGCCAAGCAAAATTTCACTAGATCATAAGAGTATAATATGCTGTATATCTGTTGAGTAATGTGATTGGCAGTCTTCAAGATATGTACCATCTGTGCCTAGGGCATTGAAAAGTTCTATGAAAATTCAATTATTTGATTATGAAATATTTCTTTTTGCTGAATTCTGTAAAACTGCTTTCAGGATTGAATAGTACAAGCCTAGAAAATGTCTTGTGTCCCTGGACTGATAACATAATAGATCTTGATTCCTTACGACGCAGACAATGAGCACTCTGTAGCACAGTATTATAAATAGGAAAAGAGTGTTGTTTTTTTTTTTTTAATATAGCTCAGACATCCATTTTCTCCTTCAGATAGGAATATAATGAAAAATCCTATACAGTCAGTTCAGAGAAAGAGTAAGTGACCTTCAGTTTGTTTCTCTGATACCAATGTCAGACTGTTCTTAATGCCAGCATGTTTTATCTCTTTTAATGAGTCAAATATTTTTGCCAGAGGGAAATATAATTCCCTATTTTTACCTTTTGAACAGGCCCTATACAAATATGAGCCAGTTGTAGCTGCAAAATTGTTGTCTCACCTGAAAAACATGTCATATCCGTTACCTTAAATACAAAGAGAAAGCACCTGTACTTGCCTTTTGGTCTCCATTTGCACTTTCTAAATGGCTCTGAGGCCTCAGGACTCCTTTGCCTCCATCCATCATAGTCACTCTGCCTCTGGCTGAGCATTTTCAATACACATTGGAAAATATATTAATATGACATTTGTAGGATTATGTAGTACACAACTATGAAAGAAAGTATTGGCATAAGAAGCAGCCCAAAATGTCACAGTCCTTTATCTTGCAAGAGAGATTTCCACCTTCAGAAGGCAATGGTTACGAAATCAGTCTAAGACCCATGTTGGAGAAGAGGATTTGGAAACAAATCAGTTTAATACTGTGCTCTGAAGAGCTGCTGAAAAACAGTGCAAAGACAAATATCCTTCACTTTGTATTCGAAAATAATTCAGATATTTGCAGAAATAAGACTTTGCAACAAACCACAGAGAAGGAAAGAGCATCTAAATGGAGATTACTTACTAACTCTCAGCAACTCAAGAGAGTATTAATAGACAGATTTATTTTATTTTTAAAGTACAGAATAAAACTGAGGAAACTTTACTGCTGGGGTCATAGAACATTTCAGGATAGCGAGTAAAGGATACACTTTTCTGTCCCTCCAGTTTTGGGTCACATAAAATCTACTACAATGGCATTTACTCTGTTGTAGTTGTTCTTGTAACGTATTAGACAGAAGAAAACATATTGCATGGATTTTAGGGCAGACCAGGCAAATAATGGAAGCAGTAAACAATCTCCAATGTATTCAAGAAATGCAAGGTGAAAACTTTTGGAGACAGAGACTATCTGGGAAGAGGATAGAGGCAGACAGAGGAAAGCACAAATGCTTTTCCTGCTTTTCTTTTTATGGCCACATCTGGATGCAGGACCTTGTGCTAGAAAAAAATCTTCAGGTTAATAGAATTACCTTTTTAGTTTTAAACACAGTGAAAAAAAGAACTATCTTAGTCCAACTACTAATCAGCCAATTACAATAGCTTTAAGAGCCCTTATTTTGGGAAACCTCTGTTGAAAACAAACAGTGTGGAAAGAAAAAGATATTTCACATATTGCTTTTAAAGAAACATTTTTTTTCTAGCTTCTTGGTCAATAATGACCTAAAGAAGCTTTGTTTTACTTGATAATTTAAAAAAGTTAGGTCATGGCAGTGGAATTACTGCCATTTGCTTTAAGGATATACTAGAGGAAAGGAATATTAATTAGGATGAATGATCAAAAAAATAACTTTTAAAATATGAGATATTTGCAGACAAAAAATTATAGGGAACTTAATAGATTTATATTCTGCATCTCAGTAGAAGAATTATATTTCAGAAAGATTAACACACTCACTCCTCAGTATGACAAGGGAAAATGTTTGTTCTAGTATTCACGCCTACAGTTTCCACTGAAGATAACAGATGTTCCATGCAGTCTCTATCTGGATGGAAAAACTGAAATTATAAAGGCTAAAATATGCAAAGACTTCAAATACTTCCATGTGGAATTTTCAAATACTATTAAGGTTTTGTATCTATACCATATGAATTTTTGGTCAGTGTTTGTCTGGGTGCTTCTCTGACTAGCCCTGGTCATACATTCTCTATTATATATATTTAACTGGTCTGTAGATTTTGGGATTTAAATATTGTCATAAAGAAACCCTTTTCTTTTCTTTTTTTTTTTTTTTTTTACAATTCTTCCATAAACAGATTTTATTCAAAATCAGACAAATGTAGCCCAATAAATGTGCCAGAGAGTCTAGTAATGACTAGATTTACACTCCTTAAAGGTGAAAGACAGAGAGAGAGAGGTATAGTAAAATTTTAATTAATCATTATAGTACAATAGTCTTAGTCAAGATCTATTGCTCTTAACTGATGACTATGCTATTTTCAGAGGACTTGCTAGAAGAGCATAACAAGACCTGATATCCTAATATGCATCCTAAAGTGTTTGTAGTTCAAGATTTGGAAAGCAGATTACTTTACACTCTCATTTTCTTTAAAATACAATTAAATAAATCATGGCATTAATTAAAACATTCCAGATTTTTTGTGAACAATTTTTAGAGACTATGGAACTAGGTTAAATTAAGTAATGGTGTGCAAATGGAAAATCTACTCATTGTTCTGCTATGTGCAGTACATGCTTGGAAGCAATTGTGAATTATATGCAGGCAGAAAGATCTAGACACTTTTTTAATAAATTAAGATTTTGAAATGAAAATGTCAATAGACATGAATTAGTTGTGACACTGTGACAATATTTTGAACACAAATCAATATAGTTGACGTGCACTGACTCCCTTAAATATCACAATATTCCCAAACATTTTTAATACATCCTAAAATTGTTTTGCTCTAGACTTTGCTTTTATACTATTGAATGGTACAGAAGTATAGCAAAAAAACTGTAGACCATGAATTCATTACACATGTGGAATGAACATTTTATTGCCTTTAGTAGTTCTGAATTTGATTTGTGTAGTTCTATTCTTTTATTCCATCTCTAAAGTTTCCCCTCTGCCAGCTTGATGCAAATTTTAGAATATGTTTCTTTCAGAATAATTTCATATAATTAAAAATCCATTCATCACATTGACGTGGTTAATAATCAACATAGATACTATTATGTAAGTCACATAAGATGGCAATATGAAGTTTTATGACCTAAATGTGCTGGCAGGTTATATAAGTACTATGAGAGATAACAATTTTTTTAAAAGCTTGTATCAAGAAAAATCAAAGGCATGTCATGTATTATTTGTTTTATGGATCTATACTTACTTAATTAAACATAAATTGCTAAATGTTATGTTGGTCAAGGAATTCTTACACCACTTATTTAAATCCACAGGACCAAACATTGAGTCACCATATGAAGATCTAACTGTCAGATCCAATCAAATTTGATATAGAAAGGAATTAGATACTAAAAAGTTATTGGACAGTTAGACCCTGCTTTGTAGAGTGCTGGAAAGTTTCTACTTCAATTTCCTTTGGTTGTAATATGAATGAGCAGAGCTTCAGCAAGGAGAATTCTGTCACAGGGAGCTCCACTTTTCTCTCGGTAGGGAACACTTTACAGTTAGCATAATGGAGGGCAGCTCATGAACAAGTTACCCAAGTCCCACACTCTGAAGTTTCTGGTATCTTCCATCTATTCTTTTACAGTAGGCTCATTTTAATTACAGTGGACTAGAGGGGAGGGGAGCAGAGAGGATGCAAAGCTGTGTATGTTATTAAAATAATTGAGATTTACACAGGATAAGTTACAGGTTATGAAAAATTGGTCTGGTATCATTTGATGCATTGAGAGTTTAGTAGTTGAAGCTATTGAGAGCTTTGTAATTACTCCTAAATAGAATGTCTTATATATCACAAAATGTTCATGGTGCTAAGCTAGCCATCAGCACCACGGATGAATTATATCAGCTGTTCCATTTCCCAGGCATCAGCAACTATATTGATGCAAAATCCAAAAAAAAGTTGTTAGAAATCCAGAATTTGGAACCCTTCTTCCAGAAAGAGTTATATACTTAATTCATACTTCTCCTGACAAAAATTAATTCATTCTGACACTTTAAACATTTCCTAAGTTCTCAGGAATCCTTACAGTACTAAGCAGTTTATCCACTGACTATTCCCACCACCTCTAGTTCCTGTGCATTTTAAATATGAATTATTATGTCAGATATGCAGTTTTCTTTAGGTTTCCTGGCTATGTCCCATCTGGTCCTAAATTTACCAGCCTTATGCTTTTTCCTAATTTACTGGTCACTTGTTCCAGGGAATCATCATGTTCTACAGTATTACCTATTCCTCTCATGAAGTTGTGTGTGTTACTGGTATCTTCCCTAGAATTAATTTCACTTTTAGTTACAAGTCCCTATGGTGTTAATAAATTTTTCCTTTCATTTCTAGAAGTACTATTTTCTACTTCAGTGACTTACTGTTTCTTTCTGATTCAGAAGGCTGTATCTTTTTAATATCTTGCACATTTTTTCTTTCATCTTCAACCTTTGGTTTTCTCATCAGTTAGCAGGATGGCCTAATAAGTTCTGTGCCTTCTTCCAAGAAAACGAACGATCATAGTATAGATTTTAGGATTTCTATTTATACTGTAGATCTTTTTCCTGCTGTTTTCCTCCATCTTTACAGTGAAGGATAATAGCAAGACAGTAATAAGCCCAGCTTCTTATCATGCTATAGAAATGATATGGATTTTATAATAATTTTAGGTGAAGAAAGAAAAACATTGGGAGGCAATGAAAAAACAGACACTGTACTGTGAATGAGAAAGGAAAGATCTAACCTTGATATCATAAAAATATCCATGTAAGTTTTAGTTTTAGAGGACTATGAATCACCAACTCTCTGATTAACCAGACAAAATATAATGAGTAGCCATGCAGATATTTCGGTCCAAGCAGTCTAGTTCAAAATTTTTACGTATTCTTGTATAGTGGCCTCTAAGGAACAAGAGTCTTCTTTTTTGGCCAGGCCTCAGCAGAATCAAACAAAATATATGTAGAAATTAAATCTTCCCCTATCTTGTCTTTCACTAAAAATAACCTACAGCATTGTGGACAATACCTAGCCTCCATCTTCTCAGAAGACTCTTTGCACAGTTTTACCTTTATTGAATTAAAAAAAAAAAAAAAAAAAAAGCCAAAATAAGATTGCCCTTAACTCTTTTCCTTAGTTATTTTTACCTGACAATTCAGCTTAAAGCAAGATCAAGAAATCGAATATCACTGTTCAATGTGTGCTTTATCCTGTATATAAGACTACCACAAGAACTATACCATTCAAAATTTCCTAATAATTGTTTGCTATGGCACAAAAATCCTACTCCTCTATGCCCTGAAAGTCGTCTTAATTTCCAAAAATATAAAGGAGCATTAGCAGTAATGAAATACAGTTGTAACTTGTTGAAACCAGACTCTGTTCAGAGTGGAAAGACAATGTAAGGATGAGATGCAATGATAATGCTGCAATATAGTCTTTAGCTGTGCCAAACAAAATTATGTTGCAGCTGAAGAAACTTTTGTTTAAAGACATCTTCTTCTTCATAAGCAAAAGCTATGCAGTAAATTAATAAAAAGAAATAAACTAAAAGATCTCAGTACAAGAAAATCTTACATAGGCATGTGACTTCTGACACAGAAAGCCATTCTCTCAGCTGTAGGAAAGGGATCTCATCCAGAAAACAAACACCTGGAAGGGAGAATAAACAAATAAACAGAAAAATCTGAACATTCATAATTTTATGGTCCAGATAGTTTTCACATCGCAAGCAACGTAAAAGTATGTTCTGTGGGTTTTTTGTATTTATGGATCAAGTGTTTTCTCTTTTTTTAAAGTCAGTCCTCCCATCCTGAAGTTTCCCAGTTGGTTAGAGAAAGTCTTAGATATCATTGAATTTCTCCTTGTGTTTATATTGAATTAGATTAGTCAGCAAGTCTTTTTATCAGTCATGAAAGAAGCTAGCAGACGAGGAAAGAAATGACTGAAAGTGCAAATAAATTACAGTCCCCTAATCTCTGAAGATAGTACATTTCCAGGAAAAAGCACCAATATAATTTATACTGCCTGCCCCACAATGAAAAAATAAAAGTCTATAAATGAAGAGTTTTTAGCTAGTTCAGCTAAAAAACATTTATATATATGGGTTAGAGACAGGAATTGTCCAGAAACTGAGAAGTCATTCAAATTGCAAAGTGAGTCATTAAGATATGCAGATTTCTTACCCAATATATGATCTTGAAACACGCACTTAACTGTGGCTTCAGTAAAAAATTTGAAGTTTCTCTTAAAAATGCATAGATAAATTCTATCCATATGTGCTTTTGAAGGAAAAAAAAAATGTACAGGCAGAATTCAGCCATTTCTTTCAATTATATTTTTAACTGGATTTCAGTTAACATGGAATAGCACCACTTTTTAGGAGCATATAGGGGTAATTCTATAAAGAGACACTAGTATTGCCATGTTCAATTTTTAAATACCTAGAAAATTGGGCACCAAGGAGCAGTATTCAAAGCATTCAGCAAGCTGAGGTGCAAAACACCACTGGGAAGAAAAGATTCCAAAGAAATTACTCCATCAAGCAGATGTAATAAAGTAATTAAATCTGTACATGATTTTCAAGCCTGAGTTCTGTCCTCAGGTTGGTTTTCTAAACAAGGACATCCTTTTTTTCAGGAAAAAAACTAGAGCTAGAAACATCTTTTTAATATCTAAATAAGATTCTAATTATAACAGCACTCACTCATAGGTAATAAGCCCTATTACCTATTCCACTTGATTTGTAATCAGACCTAAGCCAGCAGTTAGATGTTCTGACAATTAAACTGCACCAATAGGCCTTGCCTTGTAGTCCTATTTCCCAATCCTTCTTTTGTCTTTCTCTCTTTATCCACTTAGAAGTTTATTGCTAATCCAAAATAAAACAGAAGACATGGAGAGACACTGTCTTTATATATGGCAATATTTTGTGTAGCAGTAGTAGTACAGACATAATACTCAGGCTGCTGTAGTCTGCCTGTGGTTCTTTACATCATGTTGAGCAACTGAACAGGTATCTTGAAGCTCTCCTTAGCACAAAGGTTAGGTACTTGAAGTAAACTATAACATGGATCCTTTCAATAGCTCCTGAAAAACAATCAGATGTCTCCAAAGCAATTTTTAAAATTTGGACAGCTTTGTGGAATAAAAATTGCAAGACAATACCATAGTTTTCAGGGTGAAACTCTGTATAAGTACTGTATGTGGGACTAAAGTTAACTGCTTCTGTTACACACCCATACCAGGTCTGAAACAAACAGCATGATGCCCCTATTTTGACAAGTAACAAGTAGTTAATATAATAATGAATATTTATTTACCATATCCAAAGAGAAGTACATTTAATAGTGAGGGGTTTAAAGATCAGTAAAAATGTGAAAAAGTAACACTCTGATTTCATTTTGATTATGGTCTGACCAGAGTCTCATTCTGAAGCTGTTTTTCATTCAGAAATGGATAAAAGTGTATATCACAAGAGTATTATCCTGTTGTGTTTTAAAATATAATTATTTCTTACAATAATCTAGGTTTATGAAATATTCATTATAAAAGTCTATAGATTTTCTTGCTATTATTTTTATACACATACATTTATTGATATATGCATACATTTATTCAAACATACACTCCTACATTTAAAAAAAAAAAAAAACAAAAACTTATGATTTAAATTGCTCTTACAGATCAAAGTCCTCTAAGGGTATGTCACTTTAGTTATTGGTTTAAGGCTACTACCATTATATTGCTTTCAAAATATTTTCGGAATCTGATCCAAAAAGAGAGTTAAAATAATTGACCATTTATATTTACCATGTTTTATTTACAAAATACAGACAAGTTTCCATATCTTTCTAAACACTTTGATATTTACAACAGTCAGGTTATTTGTCTTAATGACTCCAGCTGTGGTGAGGTTTAATGACAGTCATCACAGAACCATGATGGCTTCATATTTAGAGAAGTCTCATCTTAAAAGCTTCAAAAATAAGGCTTCCTTTTAACATTATCTTGCTTGGTGTGCCAGCAGGACAAGTTTTAGGCATCAGCTAGTCCACTATGTCTGGATATTTGCAGTAGAGATGCGATAATCATCCAGCTCGCACAGTGTGGGCTTCAGACATAAATCTGGATGGTAGCTGTGGTCAATTAACACTTGTTGCTCCTGTATGAAGCATCACTGTAGTTTGCTAATGTGACCAAGGAAAGAGTTTAATGACAGCCCAAGGGCTGTCCATACCCTTTGTGAGTTTGCAGGACATGGTACTTGCCCCCAAAATGAACTGTGTTTGGGTTGTGCATATAGTTAGGTAGCTATTTTCTTGCTTGCTTGCAATCTAAAAATATTAGTGTGAGGTTTTTTTTCCAAGCAAGATTTAATATATGTAAGAGAATAAAAGAACAACTGTTCCCCTTGGAGTGGTTCTTAAATTTCGTTGGGTCACTGTTGCTTCAACAATAGTATGAAAAGAACAGTGTACTTCTGATTTATGAGTCTTATGAGTTTTACAAACCAAAGCCCAACCTAAAGCCTCCCTCATGCCATTTCCTAGAAAATACTTACACAGCCACAGCTTTGGCAACGCTCTGATAAGTATCACTACCATAACAATAACAAATATTGGTGGGAGACATTGTCTGACCAGTGAAATTATCATGGGGGCAAAACATCCTGACAGTAAATAATAATTAAAACCTACACTTTACAAAAATAAACACTTGGAACTTGTTAGTAGTTGTTTCCAAACAAGTTATTTGGAGAAGTGTAACAAATGGTTTGTGCTACTTACTATACAGCTTGAAGACTCAGATATATATTTTGAGATCTAAAAATGAAGAAAGCAATGTGAATTACATATAGGAAAACCAAAAATGTATTCTATCAAACACATGTATCTTCCTTGGTATACTTCACCTTTCTATGCCTATCTAAACAGCCTGTACTTTTATCTCCCACCCTTAACACTTGTGAACCTCTGTTGTGTACTGTCCAACAGCTGTTGTCATCCACTCTGAATCAGACAGGATGTTTTATTAATTTTTATCACCTTAGTATCTACAGAGTATGATTATCATTTGAACATGTATTCATACACATACGTACAGCTGTTCCCAGTATCCTACATTCAAAGGCATAGAATGCATAATACAATACTTGAGGAAGATCAAAATCAGGGATATACAAATAACTCACAAATAAACTATTTCTCAAAAAATACTCAATGTTCCTTCTCTGTAAAAAAATCTTTTTGAAATCCCTCACCTTGTTTAAGTCTTTCTTAAGTTCTGACATACATAATGAAAAGTCAATACTAAAATTTGTGAGAAATCAAATAACTTTAAAGTTAGACTGAATCACAGTCCTCAAATTAAAGAATATATGACAACTAGAACACACATCCTAAAATTACGGTAGAGAGGGGAAGTGTTGTTTACAACACTCATCCAAAATGTAAAAACCTCTAGATCCAGTATTCTCTTGAATTGAATCTCTAGTAAGAGTCAGTCTCACCTTTTCCTTCCCAGTATACCTGTAATCTAGCTGCTGTGAACTGTAGACATTTAGGAACCAAGGGAGACATAGGGAACAACTTTTTCTTCTTCCTGTTAGTGTAGGACTTTTTCTTCAGAAGATAATTCAAATTTCATTAAGGTTGACCAGAAAATACATATTTTACCCCAATGCTTTATAAATTTGGACAAAGATCTGAGTTCTGACCCTATATCAAGGATTAATTACGTGCTGTATCTTTATCTAGCAAATTCAGAATATAAAACGTGTAAGCAGGCTCTGAAATAGGAATTGGAGCATAAAGTTTTGTATTCCATGTGATTACTTGTATTTACCGGGATAGAGTCAGGTGTTTTATCTTTCTCACTCAGACACAGTAAATACTGAAACCTAACACAAATTAGCACAGTTTCAAAGTTAAGAGCTAACAGCAGTCAGTTGATTGGGAGTTCTTTTGGGATGGCGAGGAAAATACTTACAGCCATGACTGAGTGCTGTAGCTAGTAAGAGTCTGCTGTCATTTAAAAGGACTAACTCCTACTCCAATTTCAGAGGAACATGCTTTGAAGACAATTTCAGAGAAATTCTATGATTCCCAGACCTGTTTTCCCTGTCGGAGTCCCACAGAGAATTGTGTGTTATAGGTTCTCAGGAATAGTTACATATTTAATACTGTACAAGGAAAAAAAAAAAAAAATCCTTCATACAGTTGTGAGTCTTAACCCTGAGTTATCTACCTGTCTCATTAAAAAAAGCAAAAAGTAGCTTGAGCTAATAATTTAGTAGTGTCAACTAGCTAGCAAAAGGTTTCCTCATGATTGTTCTCCCTAAGGCTTTTCTACCTTGTGCAAAAGACTAAATAGCATATCAGTTAGACACTAAGAAAATCACTGCTAGTGTGGTCAGGAACTGACAGGTTTCATTTTCTACTGTAAAGAATTTGGTATTTAAAAGTTGGGCACATGCCTCCTACATGGCAGCAGTACTTTCTAGTCCTCACTTTTAGCTGCTTAATTACTCTTGTGGATTATACAAGAGTAATAGGATTGTGGATTACTCTTGTGGATTATACAAGAGTGTATATGGATGTATGTGGATACTCTTGTGAATTATACAAGAGTAATAATTGACAGGCTGAGAGAGTTGGGGCTGTTCAACCTGGAAAAGAGAAGGCTCTGGGGAGATCTTATAACGGCCTTCCAATACCTGAAGGGGGCCTACAAGAAAGCTGGGCAGTTAATGAAAGTTAAACTTTTCATAAGGGCAGTTAATGAAAAAACAAGGGGAAATGGGTTTAAAATGGAAGAGGGGAGGTTTAGATTAGATATTAGGGAAAAGTTCTTCACTGTGAGGATGGTCAGACACTGGAACAGGTTGCCCAAGGAAGTTGTGGATGCCCCCTCCCTGGAAGTGTTTAAGGCCAGGCTGGATGAGGCTTTGAGCAACCTGGTCTAATGGAAAGTGTCCCTGCTGATGTCAGGGGGGTTGGAACTAGATGATCTTTAAGGTCCCTTCCAACCCAAACCATTCTATGATTCTATGATCTATGATTCTATACAGAAAGAAAGAAACTTGACATGACTTTAATTACGCCTTAAATGTACTTTATGAAGTAATTTCCTGAGGGGCACCTGGATGGAGCTATCAGATAGGTAGCTCATCTTTAACATTGAGAATTGGGGACCTGACTAAACATCAAATTTGGCTACAGTGAATTCAGGAACTCCTTTTGAGATATTGGAGAGAATGCCAAACAGTATACCAACCCCATGTGATCCCCCTCCCACGCACAAAAAAAACCTTCTCCACCGCCAAAAATAACCCACCAAAATGCCAAATAACAACAACAAAAGCCACCCAGATACAATAAAAGCTGTAGATGTCTCCTTTCCCCTATGACACTTGCACTTGAAAATCTAGACCTCAGTCATACCTTCAAATTGTAACTTACCTTCCTACTTGTCGCTTCCCAATATTGCCTTCATAAGGGCCATGATAGCTTTTCTGAGCCAATCTAAGATTTTTCAGTGTGGAAGATCATCTGACCTCTTAATTAACCTTGTTATAGTCATTGTAATCAAACAAATCTCTCTATCCTGCAAAGCAGGGGTAGAAGAATTTGGAGAGACAGGGAATCACTAGGGTCAATTCTTCTACTTAGCATGTCTGTACCAAGGCTGTAATAGGATGCTTTATAGTGGGACCCCTGTAATAGTATAATTGCTTCCTCTATGGGTCTTGAGGGGGTAGTTTCATCTTAGAGAACAGCTGTGGGTTTTCTTTTTTTTCATATTAAATGGAAAGAGCATTTATCCTGAAGGAGTTTAATTTTATTTTTAAAAAATTATAACCTTGTTAATCACATCATCCAGGAAACATATAACCACAGGCCCAAGATGACATTTTTGGACTGTCTAAATGAATAACAAACTAGAATGAGGCCATTTCCATCAGCAACATTCAGATAGTTCACAAATCCTTTACTTCAGTACAGTCAAAATACAATAGAATAGGATTTTAGAGGCATAATCCTTTTCCCTGGCATTCAGTGACATGCCAGAGTCAGGAACCACTTTGGAAGGGAGGCCAAGCCACAGAATTTGTAGCCAGTCTGTCTGTAAATGTGTTAGTGTTATTTTAGTAATAAACAATAATAAGAAAACTGAAACACAGTAATACTTCCTGAAGGACAATGACAATTACAACCCACAGTCTTCTGGCAGGGATTAGTTTCACAGCTTTGAGGAATTTCTGATATAATTGAGTAATGTGTCTCCAAAGATCAAAGCTAGCTATGATAGCAGGATAGGAGTTAGCATTAGAAACACCAGGAAAGAATAAATCCTAGTAAGCCAATTTTATTCAGGTGCACAGAGTCAGATCCAGTAAAGGTTTGCACTGTATCAGTTTCTTTCCCAAGACAACGGGAACATAAGGACAATGACTCTTTACTAAGTAGGATCTTGGAAGAAATTACGTTGAGCAATCCAATCTGTTCTCTTGCAGCACCACTCTAACTTGGTTTGAGTCACTAAGCATGACCCAGTAAAAAGAAAATTATTTCAGAACCAAGTGGAGACTTACTATTGCAAGATTCTGTGGTTTCTGATCAAAACCACTTTAACTCTCTACAGAATAACAGAATATATGATATCAATGTCTCTTTATTAAGCCAAAAGTGTAATAAGTATACAAAAATATAATAGCCACTCGCTATCTGTCCCAGTTCACATATGTTATAGTATTCTAGAAAGATACCAAAAGACAGTGTAAATTCTCAGTAGTGTAATGCTCTGTAGTACTGTGTTGCTATTACTGGGAATGTTAAAATATTTCTAGCAAAAAAAGCTTAATATTTGTTTACAGCTGTCAGCTGGGGTAATAATCTCTGCTTTTACAGAAAAGCACATTTCTTCACATTCTTTCTGTTTCTTCCACTCTC
>NW_010333454.1:0-4837 GCF_000700745.2 Antrostomus carolinensis | reverse complement strand
ATAAACAAGGTGCAAAATTCAATGTTTTATATGACTTTGGAGGAACATGGTAGGTCTGAGTACTTCAATTCAGGCAATTGATGAAAGTATCCACCTGGATAAAGTTTAAAAAGTTATTTGTTAAAAAGAAATAATAATAAACAAGGTGCAAAATTCAATGTTTTCCTGGCAGGCTGGATGGCAATGCTCAACAGTGCAAGGATGAGGATGGGAATAACCTTCAGTGAGGCCTCTTCTGCTTATACACTTCTTTGAAGACTGCAAGAGGCTACTTTGGCCACTCAATAGACTATGTCAAATCCTGTCCTAGTGCTGTTTCCCTCTACAAAGCAGATGTAGGGAGTTTAATGACTCTGTGCAGCTTCCCTGTGGGGAATGCAAACCTCAGAAATGGGTCTGCAAATGATGTCTACTGATGGTACGGCTGTGCTGTCACTGTCACCTTGCTAACAATGACCACCACAGATCACAGCTCTGGTAATGCAGTCTAGCTGGAGCAATGACTGGGTAGAAGGGGGCAGCTGGTTTTGTGCTGAACTGATCATCTGCATAATTCTTTTGAAATCTTTTAGCATTTCTTAGTCCTTTCACTTCTGTTGTGGCAACACTCAAACCCTCGTGGTCTTTTCCAGTTTGACTTTGCTGTTGTTTAAGCTTTCTTGGCCTTTGTGGTGAGCCATGTCAGCAGACAGATGGTCATAGGACATTTCCTTAGCTAGACTTGAGCTTAGGTAAAACCAGAGTGGTTTCAAGCTGTGTTGCAGCCCTAGGCAATCAAAACCTGCAAACTTTAGGGGGAAAACCCTCTTGGTCTTTTCCAAATGCTGTAGATTGAGTGTTTGCATTAGGACAGAATCCCCCTTCCCATTTCTTTTTCTGTTTTTGCCCTCTTGCCCTCTGGGACTCCTGTCCTGGATAGGCAAAGGTTTATCTCCATTTGATCCATTCCCAAATCCTAAGAGAGAGAAAATCCTACATTAATTCTGTAGTTTTCTGCCTGGTTAATCTCATTGAGGTTGATGCTGGGATTTGTCTATGGGATTTTGATGATGCTGTAACCCCAGAAAGCAAAATGGGGAGGTTACTGTAACTTCAGGCTCGAGCAAGAGGCATCAACTCTTTTCTAATTCGCAATCCTCACAGAATTTGTAATACAGATACAACCTTATGGGGAAAACAAAAACCCTAAGGTGTAGGCTTGCTCCCTTTATTTACTTGCCATAAATGACATTTTAGTGGATCACAAGCTACAAGTTTCATGAACCAGAGGTGGAAAGCAATGTTGTACAAAGTACACATGATCTCCTCAGAGCTTTGGGAGGGCAAAGCATGATGGTGCCAGCAGACCAGCTTTTGACAGATCTTTTCTCTGCCCTTCTCTGGCTCACAGTGCTGTACTTCTTTTCTCTTGTCCCACCTCTCTGCAGGCCCAGGGCAGAGAAGGATAGAGGTGTTTGAGATAAACCCACCTTCATGTATTTTCTTGGATTTCTCCCCCAGGCATATCTGAAGAGCATTACTTGGGGCAGTGCAGTCACAAAGTGACGTGATGCTGCTCCCTGTCTGTCTGTCCTGCACCTTGGTCACTAATGGAGGAAATCCTGCTGTAAACATACAAAGTGAACCACTGCTGATATCTCACTCCATGGGATCCAGGCTGCCCATGAAGATGTACAGCATACCCCTGCAGAGAACTTCTTACCTGTCCATGTTATAAATGTGACTATATACATACGACTTGTTCCTGTGCTTGGCACTGTTATTGAACACATCATTTTGCTTTGTTACTGCCTTGCAGAGCCAGGGTGACTTTGTATAAATATTTTCCCTGAGATTTTCCAGTTTTGAAAGGCAGAGGTGGAAAGCAGAGATTAGAAGGTGGTCAGAGACAGCAGTCTGTAGTTACCTGCTGGAAACAACCTTGATGTAAACCAGGACAGCCTGTGGGTTTATGTTAATTCCTGTGATGAGTTTCAGTCCAAGATTAGAAATTGGGATCTGTTGCTTGAACTCCATCACTCCCCTCAGATAGGAAGATTTATCTCCACAATCTAATATCTGGAGAGATCTACCACTACTTGGGTGCTTTCAATGCCAGCATCTGCTGCACCTTTATGTGGGAAGGGAATGGCTTTACTCTGGAGCTCACCTTTGCTGCAATGGGTGGTTGATGTCCTCAGCTGCTCCAAAGATCAGCTCATAATTACACCCAACTCTTAACGGCCTTAGGGATTGCTGAGCACAGAGGTCTCTGCCTCCTGTCCCTCTCAGCCCTGGATACGTTCCATGGCTGCACCATCAGAGCAGTTTTACATTCACTCCCTGCTAGCAGAGGAAGGATGAAGGAGGTGTAATAAGGGGTGAAGATCTAGCTGTCTGATGCAGGATTGTATTAATTGAACAAATTTTTATAGCTGTGGAAGTCTAAATGACTTTTCTGCCCCTAGGCTTTCTGCGCAGGATTGTATATTCAGGTGAATGAAATATCTGAGTTAAGCTGAGGGAACATTTAGCAAAACTAAAAATCTTTAGCTAAATTTGTCACCCCTGACCTCTACGTGCATTTGTTTGGTCTCATTTTATAAAACCATCATTTTGCATCAGGTTAGGATGAGAGAGGGCAGAGAAAACTGAATGAGGGAAAAATGTCAAATCACCTTCTACTGCTTCTTCCTCTCCTCCCTCCATCCTGGAAAACACTTCTTCTGGGGTGATGTGCAAGAGGACCAGGGACTTGGCAGGGTTGGTAAATACACTTTCCCTAAGCATCAGCTGTGCAGATGTGGAAAATTAAACCTTTCCTGCAAACACAGACCATGAGGAAGTTATTTGCAGGCACAGGCAGTGGGAAGGTGGCTAACAGGGTCAGATGTGACCTTGCACAAGTCACTTTGTCCCTTTTTCCTATCTCTTCTCAGTTGTTTTAGAGGAAAAGAAATAGTTTGGGACCGAGTTCTCTGTTGCCCTATGACTAAAAAAAATTAAAATGAGGCCCTGATGCCAGACATGCAAATGCTGACACCCAGCTTGTGAGCATTTCTTCTTTAGATTTGCATGGGGAAAACACTCATCTAATTCCTAAAGCTTTAGCAGTTCATTTCATTTTTCTCTGTATCACAAGAAATCAAGTTCTCAGTAACCCATAGGTGCAATCCTGCCCCCAAAAAATAAAATAATAATAAAAAAAAATCTGAGATCTGATCTGAGATCTGACCCATTTGCTGGCGAAAGCAAGACTGAATGTAGACAATTTCTCTGTGTGTTGCCCAAGGAGGCTACAAGCCCTGACTTCCCAGGCAAAGGGCTAGAGGAGGAAGCTATTAACATTTGCAAACGTACACCTCCCTCGTTATCTTACAGTCAGGCTCGCATAGTCTATTTAGTATCATCCCAGAGTTCACTGAGATGAAAATAATGACAAAAAATAGTGTGACAAGATAAAGTACAGTGCTATAAAAATTCTCTACAGTGCTATAAAAATTAGATTCTTAGCAGAAAAGAGAATGAAGAGGTAATTTAGTAAAAGTGATGGATGAACCTCTGAAGGTTCAGAATTTTAGTTCAGTGCAGTCACTTATTCAAACCTGGGAAATTCAGGGGAACGGTCACCCACCATGATAGCCAGTTTCCTCTGTTTCTCACCCACCTTAAAGCTGGGAATGAGAAGAACAGAAGAAACAAAAGGCGATTACAGTCTTTAATCTAGTTTGCTTCCTACTGGTAGTTAAACCAACTGTTATTTGACCTAAGCTGGTTCTCACATTTCCTGCAGGCAGAGTGCATATATTTCTGTCAGGAAAAATGGAGACACTTGCTGCAATGTGACTTGCACAGTGTCTGAGATTGTCAAAGTATCACCTTTTGCGTATGTCACATTTTATGCAAGTAGCTTATGTGATAAAAATTATTTTTTCACTGGTTAGCAGGTTAGTAGTAAAAATAGGGAATAATTTAGTAGTGGTATGATGGTATGGCATTGATAAATAGAAGTATTGGCTTGCATTTCACTGGTACTGTTGATCCCCAGATGCCAAAGATCATAGAATCATAGAATGGTTTGGGTTGGAAAGGACCTTAAAGATCATCCAGTTCCAACCCCCCTGCCATCAGCAGGGACACCTTCCACTAGACCAGGTTGCTCAAAGCCTCATCCAACCTGGCCTTGAACACTTCCAGGGAAGTGTCCCCTCTTTCAGCTTAAACCCATTTCCCCTTGTTTTGTCATTAATTGCCCTTATGAAAAGTCCTTCCCCAGCTTTCTTGTAGCCCCTTCAGGTATTGGAATGTTGCTATAAGATCTCCCCGGAGCCTTCTCTTTTCCAGGGAGATTTTATAGCAGCCTTCCAATACCTGAAGGGGGCCTACAAGAAAGCTACAACGAACTAAATATCTTTATTACTTTTGTAACCAGATAAAACTGAGTCCTAGTGAAATGAAATAATGAACCGTGGTCACAATGGGACCGGTTGTTACAAACAGGAATAAAACTCAGATTTACCAAACCCAGGATTTCATTTTCATAAGGAAGGCTGTGACTATTTTATTGAATGACAGGCAAGGTTTTCAATGTGTGGCCATAGTCTCCCTAGACACTATGCATGAGCAGAAGAGTATGAAGTATAGACCTTGGAGTTGCATGATTGCCAGCATCAGTTGGCTGAACTACTCATGCTAAAAAACTACACAAATGCTGTAAAATAAAACTACTTCAATACTTCACTGAGCTTTAACCCAACTAAGGATCTTTGCTGCTAAGCAGCTAAAATCTGACACCTATCTCCATTAGGGCAGATTTTCAGTGATAGTGTTGCTTAGAATTCCTTACTACTTAAAAAAA